>NC_139147.1:81957497-82175270 GCF_964270905.1 Leucopleurus acutus | reverse complement strand
CATGGAATTTTCAGCCTACCAATTATTAGGAAAGATGAAAAGGCATTTTTTATCTTTTAATATCTCATATTTCCAGTAACTAAATATAACTGTAAAAGACATACTTTTTCTAAGAAGTAACTTTCTAAAAAGACTGGGTTTGAAATCAGATGGACCTAACAGGCCATCTACTAACTGTGTAACCTTGGGCAAGTTATTTAACCTTTCTGAGCCTCATTTTTCTCATCTATAAAATGATGATAATATTGACTTCTATGAATGTCTGAAGATTAAATGAGATAAAGTGTATTAAAAGTATAAGCACAATAGGTGCCTTAACAGATATTGCCATTTTTTTTCTTCCAAAGCTTAAAGCTTTTATATGCTTAGCCTATACCAAAATCTGCCTTTATTTGGGTGGGGCTATATTTAGAATTTAGCTCCTTTGCCTAATTCTTGATTAATCCAAATTTAGTTTTTTCAATATAATTTCTTTAGAAAGATCTTTGTTTCTTGATATGCTTATTTATCACCTATTTCAAATACTTTTCTCTATCTGCCCAGTATACTAACCTTTTCCACTATGTGTTTCCAGAATCACATTGCTAGATTACAACTTAAATTGGATTTGGTTTGTTATAGTTTTTTTTTTTTTGGTCCCCTTTATTATTTCTCGGATATAGGAGGCATTTCTAATTCAACATCTATTTCTGTCAGCTTTTTAAAACAGCATTACAATTCAGGATTGTTATCGTTGGTTTCCTTTTTAAAAGATATTTCCTGAAATTCCATAACAATATTATATTCCTCTGTCATTTCCTGAATATATGCAAATATAATGAAATCATAAATAGATCCATAGATCCTAGCAGACCTCTTATGACAAAAGCATTAAAGGGACTTGAAAATGATAGAATAAGGATTTGATCAGTTTCTCATTGTTGAGGAAAAGGAATATTACTAAACTTTGGTAAGCTTTAATTTTTCTCAGAGGGGTCAATAATACCTGGTCTGCTCACCTCACATGGCCATTATGAGGCTCAAAGGAGATTAAAATAGATGGAATTACTTTGGAAACTCAACTCCACGTATAAATGTAAGATAACGCAGTGATTATTGTTATTATTTGCCACCCTCTTGTTATATGGCCCTAAGAATGTGGGCCAGTGGAGCACATCAGTGTAGGAAGTGTCTGCCCCCAGACAAATGAGAGCCCATTGAGAACTTCCTCCCTCGTTCCCTTAGTTTTTCTGACTGACAATCAGAGGCTTTACTTGAAGAAACTCTATATGCTCACTTTGGAGTGACTGAAGGCATTTAGACCTTTTTATTGCTAGGTGTTGTGTTTGCAGAGTTATTTACACCACCTAGCAACCTGGCCCAAGGCAAACAGTTCATGTTAGCTACACAGTGACTTGCTATACCTGTCATTACTCTGTTAATGTAACAGCAAACATTTGCTGTACCTACATGGTGTTCCCCTTCTCCACTTAATTTCATTCTCTGGTTGTTTTATGGTCTCTAGAACTAATTTGTAAAATGACGGAATCTTCCAGTTGAAAGACATAGGAGAGGTCATTTGGTTCAATCCTCTGTACCAAAGCCGGAATATTATAATTTCTCTGATACATCGAGCATTTCCAGAGATGGGGAGAACAAATCAGTTTTGAGATATCCTTTTCCATTGTTGGATTGTTCTGATTCCTTACACTCACAGAATACTTTTTCAGTTGCTAAAAGGGACCTTAGAGACCATTCTAGTCCAATTCCTTCAATTTGCAGGTGAGGAAATTGAGGCCTAGAGAGGTTTGGTGACTTGCCCAAGGCCAAACAGTTAATTTAGGACACAGCTGGGACTCCTGACTCCTGGTAGCTTTTTTCCAAATCATTAAACTGCAAAATTACTGAAGTCGTAAATGCTGAGTAGTGTTAAATGCTATTATGCAGTGTATAAATGCTTTAGATGCAGCATATTTTAGCATAGCAAATGTTTGTGTTATACTATAGATAAACTTATTTTGATTTTGATAGAGAAAATCTAAATCTTTCCTTTTAATTATGTATAAATATCTCCTTAAACTTAATGAGAAACTCCCTGCTTTAAACAGGACTTTTTTTTTTTTGCTTTCCTTTTTAGAGGAGGGAAAAGGAAGTCATCAGTCTGGTTCTTATATCTAAGTCATATGACCAAAAAGACACAAAAAACACATTTTTCTGCCTGACATGAGGGTTGTAGAGTGGACTGGAGCCAGGGGCTTTTTTATATTCCTGTCAGGCTTTGGTCCCAGGCCTGTCAGTGGCAATGTGGATGACACGGAGTAGAGCCTTCTCATATGCCAGGGGCACTTTGAAAGGTTGCCTGGCCTTTCCCTGCCTTCTGGAAGGACCGCACTTAAAGGGAATCTGCAACCTTTTTGTCCTGTGAAATTATACGCTGGAAGCTTTAGGATCACCCCTTGGCCTGTGTGTGGGGTGGGGGAAGGGTGGTAGTGAAGGGAAGGACTGTACACTGATTGGCTATGATGGAAGAGGCTAAGAGACTCTGAGAGGGTTTTGAGGTACAAGGTGGACACACTGGAGGGGAAGGAGCATTGGAAATGGTGTGGTGTAAAACCCTGACAAGCAATGCTATCTGTTCCGAAAAATAACCAAGAGCCTTAGAAGGAGGACCAGCGGGTGGCACAGTGGTTAAGAATTCGCCTGCCAATGCAGGGGACACGGGTTCGAGCCTTGGTCTGGGAAGATCCCACATGCCACAGAGCAACTAAGCCCGTGAACCACAACTACTGAGCCTGCCCTCTAGAGCCCACAAGCCACAGCTACTGAGCCCACGCACCACAACTACTGAAGCCCATGTGCCTAGAGCCCCGTGCTCCGCAACAAGAGAAGCCACCGCAACGAGAAGCCTACACACTGCAACGAAGAGTAGCCCCCGCTCGCTGCAACTAGAGAAAGCCCTCTCGCAGCAACGGAAACCCAACACAGCCAAAAATAAATTAATTAAAATAAATAAATTTTAAAAAAATAAGAATAAGAGGACCTGGCAGCAGCTTTGGGCCTGTGATCCAATGGGCTAGACTTAGTGTCTTTCCAGTTGTAGATTCAAAAATATTTCTTTAAGGCTTATCAGATGTATCAGTGAGAAAGATACATATTCTTCCCAATTTTCAAACTTTTGGTCTCATATCCTTATAAAGATAGATGACCAGACTCTTGTTCCTCAAAAGCAGATTAATCTATTATTTATTATCTCATGGTAATTTGTACCCCTATTATAAGCATGTATCATGGCCTGCCTTCATTTGTGTTTGTGCCGTCTTCCCTGCTGGACTTGAGTTCCGAAGAGAAGGGACCATTTTTTTTTTAAATTACGAAATATGTAAGGCATGCCAAAAAATAAAGAGGATGCCCTCTTTACACCTTTGTATCCTCATATGGCTTCTAAGAAGCACAGTACAGCACCTAGCATGCACCTGGCACTCATGAAAGGTTTGTAGAATTGCAGTACTAACTTCCTTCTTACACTTGCACAATCGTCCTTTCTGTCTCTTGAAGATTATGCAGAATCAGAATCATTTTCCCTGGAGGCCTAAATTCTGGGGGTCAATGCAAAATCTACTCTGATATGCATGAAAATAGTAGCTTTTCAAAAAGGCCTTAGAACAATGTTGCCCACATTAGACAATCCTAATTTTTGATGATGATTAGAACTCAGAAGTAATGTCCTATTCGGATGACTTAAAGTTTAAATAAAGTAATGAAACAATAAAGGTATAAATAGCTAATGGGAATATGGATTTGGCATTAAATGAAAGAAGTAGTTTGTTATCTGTGTTCGGTTACATCCTTTAGCCATCACTGATTTTTTTGAGGAGGGCTCAAAAGTGGCTCATGGAAGACACAGGGTTTTGAAGGAAGGAACATGCTTGGGTTGAGGGAAGGACAGGAGATTATTCATGTGTGGTATGGGGGGAGGGTAAGGAGCTAGGTGGTAGATTCAGGAGGAACATGAAAGAGACAAAGGACAATG
Source organism: Leucopleurus acutus (assembly GCF_964270905.1). Classification (NCBI taxonomy): domain Eukaryota; kingdom Metazoa; phylum Chordata; class Mammalia; order Artiodactyla; family Delphinidae; genus Leucopleurus; species Leucopleurus acutus. Next base: position 82,171,261 of record NC_139147.1, on the reverse strand, counting down.
ATAAAATAACCCTTGAGAAAAGACTAATACTCATCAACAAACTAAGGATAAAGTTGAGTCCATGAAATTTATAAATCTCCTGACCTGACTATAATAATTATATAAAACTTTTCCATAGTATTTGTCTCCCCAACAATATTTGTAGCCCTTTGACCCAGTTTCAGTTTAGCTACTTCCTTATTCCATTTCCAACTGCCTTGCCTGGTAGAGTTTGTGAAATATAAACCCTAGCTTGTTACCTCATCACTGCAGGTCCCTGGCTGGCACTTTTCTACCTGATCAATGGTAGCATCTAGTCTGCCCTACTGGAGAACCGTCTTTCACCGTCACATCCAGCAGTCACTATATCCTGTCAATTCTGTCTTCTAGGTATCTCTCGGATGCTTTCCATTCTCTCTACAGTAGCTTTTTTCCATCCTCCATCCATCTGTCTTCCACCCTTAAACAGAATCATCTTTCAAATCTAATCATGTCACTTCTCTTCACTTCTCCATATTTCTCTGCCCATAGGGGAAAAAAAATCTCTAATCTATTTTTTCCAGCCCTATCTTCTACATCTCTCATCACTTCCCACCAGCCCTGCTGACATGTTCCCCTCTCCCCAAATAGCAGCATGATTTCTTTCACACCTCCATGCCTTTGTGCATGCCTATTCCTCTGACTCATATACCCCTTCTTTATTCTTCCTGGACAGCAATTTTCCCTTCTTTATACTTCAAAAATTTGTATCCATCTCCTTCAGAGAACTTCTGATACTACATATTAATCATTTATTCGTATGTTTCTCCTCTGTTAGACTGTAAGCTCCTCCAGAGCCAGGATCACTGTCTAGTTCATCTTTGCGTTGTCTTTACTGCTTAACACAGATGCAGCACCCTGAGTGATTAACAAAGTATTTGTTGATTCAGTGAATGAGCTGAGTAGAAAATATCTAAGTGACCACCTTCCTCACAAAAATGGGAGTTTTTAGGTGTAGGTTTGTGGTTTTGCAAATCTAATGAGTGCCTTTCTCAGATCCTTGTTGCAAGAACTGATGTGAGAATGTTTATAAAAGACCTTGAATATCTTGGAAGACGTGATAGGTCAAAGCTTTAGGTGTTTAAGCAGCATACCAAAAAACCCAGTTGGTTTAGCACTTCTAACTTGTATTCTCTTTCTAAGAATGATTTCAGGTGCCCTTTAAGGCTTAATGTAAGGCCTCAGAAAATATCCTAACTGTACATTTTTCTTTCGACTTGTAATTTTCTGATTATTTTTATAAACTTGACTTTCTGCACTGTTTTCCTTCTTATTAGGATTATTCCTGTCTTCTGTCTTCTTTTCACCTGCTTATTCCATCTTTGAAATTATTGTATTAGGAGTAAATAGTCCAAAGCAGCTAAGCCCTTAGTTTGCAGTAAGAGGCAGAAGACACTGGTCAGCCTCCAGGGCGCCAGGTTTGGGGGCTGTGTGAGTTTATACAAGCACATGTGTGCACAATCTCATAGCTTCTTCTTGCTAGGTTAATGTCTCAGTTCTCATTCTGTGGTAAATAGTGTCACCTTTTTCTTTTCAAAACATTTGTAAGTTCATTAAAAATAGATGAAGCAGCTCTGAACCTCTTGTTTGTTCTCTCTCACTTGAGGACTTTTTTTGGCCAGAGCTTCTTGAATCCTAAATTCCCCTCTAGTTGCCAGTATTTAAAGTGTGAGAATTTTCTCTATAATTGTCTTATTTCAGAAATATGGTATGGCATTGGGGCTGGGGGTGTCTGAGAGGTGCTTTTGAAAATCTGACTGCGCTGTATCCTTCCGCTGTAGCCCTTGTCTGGCCTCGGAGCTGCCCTGTCCCTGAGTCCCTTGTCTAGATGGCTGCGCTGATAGACGGCTTCTCCTGGGGGAGCTTCATGGATCAGCCCTCTGCCTGTTACCGTGTAGCACGATTATAATTTATAGCCCCAGATGGTGACTCACAACCGTCAGAAGAGGTATTAACTATTAAATTGCTTCCCTCTTTTTAAAATAGTTGATGCTATTTGCAGAGGGTTCTGTAAAAAAATAGTTATAAAAATATTGAAAAAAGTACAGTTTCATCAGAATGGGAAGAACATTATAATAAAAAAATAAACCACTGCACGGTCAGGTTTATTTTTTGGGGGGCCCACCTCCAGGTGGAAATGAGGTTTTGAGGCATAAATTCTGGTCATATTCCTGAATTTTCATAGGAAGGTATCAGCTTTTTCTCCTTCTTGGTTGATTCTTAAAGCTTATGGGTCTACCCCTTACATGAAAACCCAGAATGTTTGAGTTCCAGGTTCTTGCCAGAGAATAGAACCTGCAATTCTTGCTACTCAATTTTTTGGAAAGCTTGAGTGTGATCAATAATGATCAGGGAAAGATTTCCTGAAGGAGATGCAGTCCATCCCTTTCTGCATTAAATCAGAATTTCAGCTATTTCCTTGGACTCTGTTACTGTAAGTATTGCTTTTCTGGAATACTAGGGAAACTTACCTTGAATGGAGAGGTGCTCTAAAAACTGTCCAAGAAATGCTGCTGTATTTGCTATGAGGGTATTGTTGAGGCTGTTTTATCATTTTGTACGGATCAGTAGAAGAAAAGCCTCTTGGGCCTTAGTATTGTAAAAACTGCTCTTGGACAATTGGTATGGTTTTCTCTTACTTGAACAATTGTGTCTTTCTCCTTACTTTGATCCACAGAAAGCTCTGGTCCAAATTTGTGAACCATCTTTACAGTTGCTAGCATACAAATTATTTTTGCCTACTGTTTTTTTTCTTGGTGGTTTTTTCTTTTTTTTTTTTTACATTTTATTCTCGTTTTCCCTTCACCTGTTTACCTATTGCACTGTGTGCATTTTTGTCAGTAGCCTCAAGTCCTTTTAGAACAAAGTCCATGTGTCTGTTTTCTGATATGTATTTGTTTAAGTCAATTTAAGAAGTCAAGCTTACTATATTCAGTCTCAAATAATATTGTAATATATTATCACTTTTAATATCACCAAAATATTTTCACTTTTGAATTTTAGGATGTAGCTGTATATGTTTTTGAACTCTTACGATCTTTAACAGCTCCACAATGTGAACCATGGACAGCATTTATCAGACAGGATGTAGAGGCCAGATGACGCCTGATAGTCTTACTGTGTAATTTAATCCTGGGTGCTGTGTTGTTTGGCTTCACTAGACTCCGAGTGTGCATATATAATTATGTGCGCATGTGTAAAAAGTCCAGCCCTGATAGGAAAGAGAGGGAGGAACATCATTAGCAAAGATTAGGTTTGTCTCTCCAGCTGGGCAATGTGCCTCTGAATTCCAAGGGCTTTCCCCAGTGTAAATTATTAGACTGACTCAGCTGCTGTTCAGTTCCCCTCTGGCTGAGCTGCATTTGCTAATGCTGTTAAGCTGTGGCTCAGGAGGCACAGTGTCCTGAGGTACTAAGTAGACCTTCTGCACGGAAGAAGAAAAACCTCCCTCCTTCTCATAGTCACGGGATGGGGGTATACGGTCTTCTCAAACCAAAGATAAAAAGACAAAAATGGAGAAAAAGGTAAACTGTATGCCAAACTTCAGCTACATATCCAGGGTTTTGGAAATTATTAGTAGACTGAAATCATTCCAATCTAGCGAAAGCAAATAGGAGTAATCTAATCCAAAGAGTTTAATTCGAATCAGTTGAGAGCCTCTGACTTTAGATTTGCTTCTGTTCTAAAATTGGCGAAGTTTAAACAAATTAACCCCACTCAGACAGCACTGAACCAAATTCAGGTTCAAGCCACAGGAGGGTCTTGTCTGAAGTTCTTCAATGATAATAGTACACTCATAACATGAAAACATGCACTGTTTTAATGTAGCACGAAGCACACGGCTCAGCATAATATACATATCAACTGGTTGAGTAGAATTCACAGCTACAGTAAACGATCTGTTTCAATTTTTTCTATTGACAGCTAAGGCTATGTGTATTGTACGAATGCAATTGAAAAAAACATGGTGTCTTCTCTGATTTTATTGCCTAAGATAGCCAACTTATTGATTATAGATAAACCTAACGGTCAGCTTATCCACTGAATGTCAGAAAGAATAAACGAAACGCACGGATAATATAGGAGCTGTAATTAAGTTGTTTCAAATCTTTTTTTGAGTCATTAACAGTTTTTTCTTACCAACCCTATTAACAAGTAGCAAAATTGTCTGACCCAAGTGATTTTTTTCCCTCTCCTTCCTCTGTTTTTTCTTTGGGGAAAGTGTTAATATGCTGAGGAATAGGACTAAAATATAAAGAACAAGGAAATCAGATAGCAACAGGATCATCCACTGATCAATTTTCAGGACAGTGAAGTGCCCAGCACCGTACCTAGGCACTCAACCACATCATCAGTATTAGCAGCAGCAGTGGCAGCTATACTTAAACTCTGCACAAATAGTAGCCTAAACAGTGCATCAATTAAGATTAAATACTGGATGTGGTTGAGAACTTATTACCTTACCTCCTATTAGTGAAGACTTTATGAAGAAGGGAAATTTTCAACACAAATGATTAAGAACAGAAAGCCTGAGTTTTCAGTGAGCAGAAGAACGGCATTATAAGATCAAGTGAAGGAGTTAGCACATCTCTAAGAAGGGCTTTCTTGTAGTCACCACTGCCAGGGAAGGTGGAGAGGAAAGCACGTTGGTGGGGATGGGATAAATTCTGGGGGGGTAAATTGGTGTCAGAAATTCACACTTGAATATGAGAGCTGTTATACACATATCAGGCTGTGGAAACTAACTGGATTATCATTAAAAGTTAGAGTTGGAAGTCAGGCCTGCTTCACGGGTGTGTAATGGGGGCTTGCATAGGGCCCTGCTCTTGGTTTAATGCTCTGCTGTCTCTAGATTGAAATTCTTACTAGTTCTTGAACAGGGGGTCTTGCTTTTCCGTTTTGCTCTAGCTCTGAAAATTTTGTAGCCAGTTCTATTAGCATGTATAAAATTGTCAGAAGCCCTTAGATGATGATCTCAGTGCATCTCAGTACATTGATTTCCTGTGACATGCCCATTTTTGCTCAAAGGTCAGCACTTTTATTCCTTCCTGTCTACTATCAGATTTCTAGAAGTGGCTCTGAAAAATGTGTTTGTGCCAGAGTGACTTAAGGAAAACTCTGCCTCAATTTTATGCCCCCAAACAATGCTTTTAAGCTAATAAGGTATATACACATTATTTAATGTGATAGCATGATTTCAAAAACTATATATTTTCCTGATTTTAATTCCTGTGGTTTTTGCATAGGAAGTTTTCTGATCATTACACAAGTAATGAGTAGTGGCTTTTAAGAAGCCGAATTATTCTGATGAGAGAAAAAACACTTGTCAGCCCAGCCTTCAAAATCTTTCATGAAAAAAAAAAAAAATCTTTCATGATGTGACACCACTCTATAGTTATAGCTGTGCTGATCACTGCCCTCCATGTACCTGTTGCTCCAACTATTCCAAACTGCTTGCTATTCCTTGGAAAATGCCATTTATTTTCTTGCCTTCCATTCTTTTCTTCATGAAATTCTCTTTGATAAGAATGTATGCCCTCTTCCAAGTAGCACTTCTGCCTCCCCCATCCCTCACCCTTTTCCCACTGGTATGACTCTTACTCTTCCTTTAGGGTCCCACTTTGTTAGATGAGTGTCTCTTCCTTATGAAGCTTTCCTGTGATATTCTCAGTCAGAGTTAGTCATCGCACCCACTGCCGTGTCATGGCACATACAGCTCTTGAAGCCTTTCTTAATTCCGCCTTGCTTTCTAGTTACTTGTTTACTTGCCTATCTGACACAATAGGTTGTATATTCCTTGAGGGCAGGACTTTCTAAACTGTCTTTATTCCATCATCCATGGCATGGTAACACATTGTCTGGCACATGCTCAGACAATGTGTTTACTGAGTGAGTGTCTTAATCTGTACCAGCTGCTATAGCAAAATACTACAGACTGGGTACCTTTTAACAACAGAAATTCATTTTTCACAATTCTGGAGGCTAGAAGTCTGAGATCAGGTGCCAGCATTGTTGGATGAGGGCCCTCTTCTGGGTGGCAGACTTCTCATTTTATTCTCACATGGTGGAAGGGGCTAGGGAGCTCTCTGGAGCATCTTTTATAAGGACACTAATCTCATTCATGAGGACTCCACCCTCATGACCTGAGTACCTTCCAGAGGCTCCACCTACTAATACCATAATGTTTGGGGGTTAGGATTTCAGCATATGAATTTTGGAGGGACATAGTCAGGTCATAGCAGTGAGTGAATTAGAAAGATAACTCAAGTTCCCTTACAGTATTTTCTTGTGTGTTGTTGTCCCAAAGCACTTAGTTGGGACTTCCCTGGTGGTCCAGTGATTAAGTGCATTGGTGGTCCGGTGCAGGGGGCACGGGTTCGATCCTTGATCGGGGAAGATCCTGCATGCTGCGTGGCATGGCCAAAAAAAAAAAAAAGCACTTGGTTGTAATTCCCTAAAGTGAAATAATCAGTTGCTCTTATTAGAAATAGTTTCTACTTTAAGAAACATTTGTGGGAAGAGAGAAATAATAAAAATAGGGCTGTCATTGGGCATGAAGTCCCTTAGAATTGTATAATGTAGTGACCCTAGGTGAAAAAGTAGTGAGAGTCCAGTAGTGGAAAAGTTAAAAAGACTAGAGGGCCCCAGAGTAGTCAGGAAAAATTACCTAAAACGTTTTGAAGTCAGAAAAACAGGAAGCCTAGGGTACCACTTGACTCTCAGTTTAGCCATTCCTAGCCTGCAATTTAGTTCTCAACTTTTCTTTTTGTAGTGCCTTCCCTTAATTAAATTATACTGCCATGTCAAGAAAAGACTTGAAATAAAGCCAGTATAATGGCAGGCCTATTTAGGAGTACGCTACATACATTTTTTTAAGCCCAGGTAAAGCAGTGGTCGTATTTAATTCGATTGAAACATGTACAAGAGAATAAAGACAATCTCTTTGAGCTGATATAGGGTGATTTTAAGGATATATTCTTTTTTCATTTACTTTTTATTGAAGTAGAGTTGATTTACAACATTGTGTTAGTTTCAGGTATACAGCAAAGTGATTCAAAAATATATATATATGTTTCAAAATATATATATATTTTTCAGATTCTTTTCCATTATAGATTATTATAAAATACTGAGTATAGTCCCTGTGCTATATAGTAAATCCTTATTGTTTATCTATTTCGTATATGTTGGTATGTATCTGTTAATCCCATACTCCTAATTTTTCCTTCCTCCTCCCAAAATACGTTTTTATTCTACCACTTTGACTCTTAAACTAAATCCTAGCTATTGTGAAATTTGAGTCTTTTCTCTTGATCCTGCCTAGTTGTAAGTAAGGAGAGAGAGAGAAAAAGAGAATAAGTCAGAATCAGAACCTGAATCTACTGGGGTTAAAAAATAATCAGGGGCTTCCCTGGTGGCGCAGTGTTTGAGAGTCCGCCTGCCGATGTAGGGGACACAGGTTCGTGCCCCCATCCAGGAAGATCCCACATGCCGCGGAGCAGCTGGGCCCGTGGGCCATGGCCTCTGAGCCTGCACGTCCCGAGCCTGTGCTCCGCAACGGGAGAGGCCACAACAGTGAGAGGCCCGCATATGGCAAAAAAATAAAAATAAAAAATAATAATCAGACTCTTCTTTGAGTTTCTCTGTGACCACAGCCAATCATGTCTTTACTTTTGTTCCATGGGTAGGCTAATAGAATATATCACTAATCCCAAAACCTGAATTGTCCAAGGCGTTGTAAATGGGTTAATTTCCAAGGTACTGGTATAATTGGTGGACCATCCTCACCCTATTGTCATTTCAGTGATTATGAGAAGAAGGCCATTTAGTTGACTAGGTATAAGGACTCTGTAATTCCTCATAGGTATTTATTTATTTTCATATTTTAAATTTTCGTGCTCAATTTATTTCAGTCTAGTGAGGTTGAATTGATGCCCCATTGCAAAATCCATTCTTCTAATGAAACTGCTTGTTTTTATGGGCTCTGTGGGAAAATTCTTCAACTGAAAGTCATAAACTATACAGTGGAGTGGGATCATCCCAGAGGAGATGTGGGGTATATTCCCACAAAATTTTTATCCACTAAAATAAAGTTTAAAAATTAATATCGAAAGCATGCCTAGAAAGGGAAGAAAATCACGAAAGGACGTTAGAAACCCTGAAGATTTGATCAGAAGGACACTTTGATTTGCCTTAGTAAGTGAGGGAAAGGATACAGGAGGTGATTATGTGTTTGTCTGTGAACCCTCAGGCTATAACTAACGTCTCCTTCCTTAACCATTTTCTGTCACCTCAGCCTAGATCTTTACCTCAACCTTCAGTCAACACTGATTCTGGCGTAGGAAACTCCAGGAATGGCTTTTAGATTCTAAGGACAAGTAACCTTGACTGTGCTAAACTCTTGCTCATTTTATTCTGTAGACTCATGTTTATTAACTTTCATTTAGAAACACCCAGAGGTACATCTATCACAAAGGATGTTAAAGGATTCTAAATATAAAATTAATTCTAATATACGCATGAATGGAAATTTATAAATCTAAAGCAATGTGGTTGCATTTTAACAAAGCTTACCACAACTTACACAACTAACTGGACTTTGTCCGAGGCATCCTAGTAAAAGTGTCAGGGAAAGTATCTGTGTCCTTAGAACACCGATAGTTTCTAAGGAGCCTGTCAGAAGGCTATTGATGTATTCTGGTGATTCTGCCATTGCTCAGGACAGCTTGGGGACTTTGCCTTCAGAATGCCTTTTGCAAATCTCAGTATTGGAATTAAAGGGAAGAAAAGAAAAGGGAGAGGTCCCCTCTCCCTCAACCCTTTCCCTGTTAACCACTTTTCTGTTTTCTGTATGGTTATGTCTTTTCTATAAATGTATTTCATATAAATGGACTCATAGAAAACTTTTTAGGAACACGTGATTGCAAACGTACACTTGTAATGAGTTCAAATTTTAATTTCTGAAGGGAAGCAGCTAAATATGTCTAAATTCTATCCTCTGTAATATTAATGTTTGTATTGAGGCACTACATACTGACTGTTTACTCTCACAAATGGTTGATTATTCTGCATTTATTTTTCTTTCCATTAGAACTGTCTTGTACATTTTTTAACACTTAGGAAAAATATTTAATATTTATTGATATTTATCCTCATCAAGGACCCTTTAGTAGTTTGCAAATTTTAGCTATATATTTGGAGTAGAAATGGAAACTACACCAATGAATAATTAAATGATGGGTTTAGATTACTCTCTAGCACGAAGTCAAAATCACATTCCAAAATAGTGACAGGAGACAGGTGAAAAATGATTGATTTTTGCCAGTGTCAAACTTCTATTCTTGGTAAAGCTCAAAATGTCCTATCATACACTTTCTAGAATATCATCTTGATTGAACCATTACTTTAAAAAATTAAAACTGCTGTGCTTCTGTGAGCAAAAACAATATTAAGGAGAAATGTAAAAGTCTAAAGCAATATAGGATCTTTTACTAATATGGTTTTAATTACTTCTCTCTTAAAATTGGATATTGGACCCAGAGTCTAGAGTTCCTTGCTCCCCCCTGGAGTCTTTTTTTTTTTTTTTTCCGCGGGCCTCTCCCATTGCAGAGCACAGGCTCCAGACGCGCAGGCTCAGCGGCCATGGGTCACAGGCCCAGCCGCTCCGCGGCATGTGGGATCCTCCCAGACCGGGGCATGAACCGGCGTCTCCCGCATCGGCAGGCAGACTCCCAACCACTGCGCCACCAGGGAAGGCCCCGCTGGAGTCTTTATCCTGTTTATCTGTACAGTTTTCTCTGAGAAGTGACAAGAGCTGTTGGTGATTTGGTAGAAACTTCTGGTCCTGTTCAGCCTTCCCTCCATTAGCCCTCCCCTAGTTTTCTGCCTTTCACCTACACTAGTCCTATGATTAGGAACTTTAAGGAATGGTAATTATGAGAAAAATAGCAATCCAATTTCAGTTTTAAAATTCTCCACAAATGACTGTTGAAACTACTTAGGTATTTGAAAATGAATCCTTTGGCTCTTCTAATGATTTTAGACAACTGACTATGGTCCCTTGGAAAATCCTTTTAAAAAATCTCTGCTTTAATTTGATCCTGATGAACCATCATTAGAATGAACTGTACTTAAATCATCTTATTCACAGACATTACTAGAATTTGGTAGCAAACCTGTTATTTTAAAGGTGCTAATGGAGTTCTACGCATTTATCAAATTCCCATGTACAAAGGGAAGCAGTAATCTTTATTAATTCTCATAACAAATAAATCTGTTAATATGAATGAGTCATATGGAGAACTGCTGTCCAACTGAACCTTCTGTGATGATGGAAATGTTCTATTTTGTATTAGCCAGTATGGTTGCCATTACTCACATGTGGCTACTAAGCACTTGAAATGGACTACTGCACCTGAGGAACTGAATTTTTATTTCATTTAATTTTTAATTAATTTTAGGTTAAATATCCTCATATGCCTAGAAGCTACCATATTGGACAGTGCAAGTATGGGGGTTTAATATTAAAACAGAATGGAGTAAACCCTGTAGAAAGTGGGCATATTTTAGAATTTTCCACTTGTCTTTATTCGTTGCTAGGAATTTTTACCTTTTATCCTAAATATAGAACTTAACCTCGAGGTAAGATGTGAGTCTAGTCCATCTTTTTCTTAGACCTTTCTTAATTAAATAGAAGCCCATTATAATATTGACAGTAGGACGTTGTGACTAACATCATGGGCTTGGACTCAACTCGGGCTCAGGCTCTGGAATTGGAGTGGAACTGGGTTCAACCCCTGTCTTTACCACTTAGTAGCTGTTGATGAGTTATTTAAACACTCTATGCCCCAACTGCCTTGACAACTACAGGAGTAATAGTAGTACTTTTCTCAAAGGGTTGTTGTGAGGATTAGAGAAGTTAATATAGGGAAAGTGTTTTGAGCAGTGTTTGGCAATAATCTCAGCAAATTTTAGCTATTGTTATTAATGTATTATTTATTGGATTGCTCTGTGTGTGTGTGTGTGTGTGTGTGTGTGTGTGTGTGTGTGTGTGTGTGTGTGAAGTTCCCTCATCCAAAAAGTAAACTGCATCACCTTACACAGGTCCTGTACTAGGTGCTGAGGCTAGGTAGGGAGGAAAAGAAGAGGGACAAGGTACAAATAATATTTGAATTCTACCCCTAGCAAATTTACAAACTAATTAGGATGAGTTGTTTCTCTTTAAAAATAGAAGTATCACCCACTCACGGCTCCCTCCAATTCTAACAATCTCTGTTTCTATCATTCCTAAGCAAGACCTGAAAAAGCAATGCAAAGGTGGCAGAAGGACCCTTGACAACTTGTCTTGCCTGCCAGGAACAAGCAGGACTTGCCCAGGAACAGTTTGTAGGATCTGCAGCTTTGTGGGAAATTCCACATATATCATTGGAAGTCTGTTACTGATGCTTTTCAATAACTCTATTATACTAAGCTGGCAATGAATTATTTCATTTTCATGTTATATAGTATAAAACAAGTGTGTAATGTGTTATATTCATAGCTCTACTTCAGTTATATTTCACTGTCCAACTAAACAGTCCAAACACTAACAGTAAATTTAATGGGAAAAGAGAACTTTCATAATATAATTTCAAAATATAAAATCAAAAAGATTTTCCTTCCACTCTCACCTGCTTAGAGCCCTGAGCAGTAGCTTCTGACAACAATTCTTACTAAGCTGTACACTATCCATCATTTCCCTATGGCTGCCATATATTTTAATAGTGACAGCATCAAGATACTACTTCATAGCTTGAAAAGCACTTTCATGTACATTACCTCATTTAATACTCACATAAACCACATGAGGAAGCCCATTTTTTCAGAACCCCTGTGTAGCAAGCTGCCTCCACTCTAAGTAGTTAATCACAATGTGGATATCATTTAGTTTTCTTTGATGAAATGCGTTTTTTGGAACATAGTACATGGTAGTAAGACTCGTAGATGACCTGAATATAATAAATAGTATTTTATATATTTAGAGGGGAAAATATTCCCCATACTTCAGCCCAGGCAGAAAGAACAGATTGTCCAGTGGTACCCAACTGCTATAGAGCCCATAACTGACACCGAAGTTCAAGTTTTCCCACCAAACTGAAAGATCCAGGAGCCAGAGGGAGACCTCTTACTAGCAGGGGCTTAACTCTCTGCTCATTGCATTTCCAGGTTTGGCCATCATGTCTCTGCCTTTAGCAGGAGGATCTGCACTGGTCTGGCGCTTAGAATCAGATCCATTTTCAGTCCTTCTCAGAGCACTCTGCTCTGTGCCTCTGAAGGCTGCATTAATGGACTTCCTTGCCTTCTTGTTTTCTATTGGGTTCAACCAATGGGAAGCACCTGCAGGGTCTCAGAGAGCAAGAGGAGCGTGAGGTTGGGGTTCAATATTAATTCCCCTGGCTCCCTCCCTATCAGGTCATTAAACTTTGGTTGCATCCCTCTCCCAAAGCCACAGCTCTTGTTGGATGACTTTCGTCTATAGTTACGCTCTCCAGGTTCTGGCAATAATTTTTTCCCCTGCTCAGTTAACAGCCTTTTGACTGTTACTAGCTTTGGGGAATGGCACCATCCCTGTTGCTTTTCCTGCCCCCACCTTTGTAAGTAGTCTCATACATTCTTGTCATTTGCCCCATTTGAGTGTGGCATCTCTTTCTTGCCAGGGTCTGGGCTAATACAGGGTCCTGCACCAACTTCAGTGTTAGTGCCTGCTTCTGCTGCTCGCTCATCATACAGACTTCAGAAAACCTTAATTCAGAAAAATGATTATTACAGCCTAAAAAAGCTTCCTTCAGTTCAACCCGTAGTACCTTTGGAATATGAATTAACCTCTAATTAGATTCTGCTTATTTTTTCTTTAGAATCATGCCCAGTCTACAAAGGAAGATACATATGACATAATAAACAAATGTTAACATTAATATTTATTAATTTATTAATGTGTTGACATCACAATGTTATTAAGAAGTAATTATTAAGTATGTTTTTATTCTCAACATCAAGTTAATTACTCATGCTACTTGTACTCTCTCCTAGTTAGGGGTTTATTAACCTCTCAACATCTATAATTCTTCAAATTACATCCCAAAAAACTTTTTTTTTTGCAAACTAGACAAAGCATGGCGACTTATGAGAGTGGGTCAAAGTGGTCTTAGGGCCTGGGATCAATGAATAGTGGTGTCAAATCCCGCAGGCTGGGGCCATTTCTTATTTCTGGGCTAAGCTGTTCTGCCTTAACTCCTTGGAAATAAATGGTCTTTTCATTATAAAATGAAAATAGCCATCCTCTGGGACAAATTTAAGTTTCCCTTTTTCTATGGTTATATCCCTGGAATGACCAAGGACAAAACTGTTGTAAACTATATGTACTCATTTGATCTTACTCCTTTAACAATATGGATATTATTATTAATAAAGAATATACTCTTATTTTAGAATAAAATGTTTATTAATTTAAAGTATAAATAGCAAAACCTTATTAAGTGCTTACTTTGTACCAGGATATATGTTAAGCACTCTGCAAGTATTATCTTATTTAGTCCTCATTACAACCCTATGAGGTAGATACACTTATTATCCAAGTTTTTGACTGCAAAAACTGAGACACCCAAAGAGAAGGAACTTCCCCATGGACAGAATCAGTATTCAAACCAGAGGGTTTGAATCTAGAGCACACATTTTACTACAATGTTCAATTTATCACTTAAGGACTATTTTTTATGATTTTTCTAAGCTTGTGGGAAGTTGCTATCGTACAAAGTTCTCTAGGCCTAGAGCCACAACAAACTTTTTAGACTTTGCCCTAGGGATGAGGTCTTCATAAAGAAAGTGAAGGCAAGCTACCTGAAAACTATAATGTTTCCAGGAAGGTGGGTGAGACAAGAGTAGAATTAAGGAGTTCCTGAAAGACAGAATGTCTTCATGTGTACATAACGTGATGTAGAAACATGTCGATCTCTAGGCAAGAAAATTCCATACTCTCCTTTGGGAACACAGTTCTGCAGTGGTTCTCCTGTGTTCTAATTGCTCTTCTGTTTAAAACATAAGCAGTCTTTTCCTGGAGATATTTTCTTGAATCAATAAAATTATCTCCTAATTTAATATAGCAATGTTAAAACCATGGGAATTACATACTTTTTTCTCCCAAATATTAGAACTACATAGTATTAATATTCTCCCAAATATTATAGTTACATAGAGCCTTCCTTTTTTCTTTCAATTTAATTGAAACCTGGAATGTAAAAATAACTGCTGGAATTAAATCAAAGACAAAGGAAATTAAATACGAAAAAGAAGTTGCATATGTTTGGGATTTTCCTCTCTTGTTTTCCATCTTCCGTTTGCCCTTTTGACCCAGTATCTCTCTGTTTATTGATTCTTTGTGCTTTCATTTATAATTTCAAATGAACGTTACAAGCTAAATGTGCCTCAGTTTCTATGTATATTGATCTATCTCTCTCTTATCCCACTTTTGTCATTTTTCCACTTTCTTTTTTTTTTCCCCACTTTCTTTAAGAAAGCTCACTTGTCTTCCTTTTGCCCTTCCTTTCATGCCCCTTGATCTCACATATATATTGAGCATATTGACATATATCTTTTCATTCTAGTTTTTCTAGTTAAAGATTTGGATAGCTAACAAGTCTTGAGGATTTGCTGTGTGCTAGATAAGTGCATTATATATGCATTATCTCATATAATCATCTAATCTCTTCTATGACTTGGATTCTGTTGTTATCACCACTTATAGATAACGAAATTGAGGCTTAGAGAGAGAGTAAGATCAAGTTAATGATTAGTATTTGAATCCAGGTCTATCTTCATCCAGTGTCTCCCCTCTTAGCCCCTCACAGTGTTGCTCTCTATATGATGAAGTGCATAGAAGGTTCTGAATTGGTTGGGAAACAATATGAAAGTGTGCATTATAGCCCAAATTGTAAAACATAACTTAAATTTTAAATAGTAATTTTAAAATAATTCCAATGGTCATTTCAACTGTTCTCCTGAACTATTTATCTTAAGGAGAGTCTTAGATTTCCCAACAAAAGAGGGGAAAGGCACAAAATAACAGGAAAGGAAAAAAGAAAAGGGACTAGCTTTTATTGAGTGCTTACTGTATACTTGGTGCTGTTATCAGGGACCAGCTCAAGTTCACAGTTCTATGTATTCTATAATCCTCCTTTATTAAAAAAAATTAGGGTATTTCTCTATCTCCTACTTTTCCATGAATATCTTGCTCACAGTTCCTAAAGATAATTCTTTACGAAAGGTTGTTTTTGTGATCCTAAATGCAAGAGTTTCAGTGCATTAGTGTGTGATTCATCTGACCTTAGAACTTGGAAATAATCAAGATATAATTAGATATGCCTTTGTCTCTTCATCTGTCTTAAGTTTCAGTTCTCTTATCTAGATTATTCTGCCTTTTGAATATGATTCTTACTAGTAGAAAAGGTAAAAACAAAATAGGAGTCATCTGTTTTTTATTCATTTTTCTTTTTGTTTTGAATTTATAAATGATTCTTATGCCTATTCGCAAGCCTCAGCACACATTGACGATTAGTTTTCCTGACCATGTCCTTAACATCACATACCATTTTTCAAATATGCAAATGTAGTAAAGATGGCTCGTTCATCTATGTGTTTAAAGCAACAAAGATTTGGATTGAAAACTTCTGATTAAACAAGTGATGGATGCTAAGACTAGAAATTTAGGAAAATATAGAAAATTTTAAAAAACAACAGTGATAACCGCTGTTGACCTTTTAAACCTATTTTCCTGTTTTCTCGAAATGCTTCTATAATTATTTTTATACTCATTCATATTAAATATTTAAGGGCATATATGTCTGTATCTTATTTTTTAAGACATTTTAAGTAGATTTATTTAGTTACTAATTTTCTTCCTCATATAGCAAGTCAGATTTAAGTCAGAAAATGTTGATTCTATTCTGGAATATTAACACTTAGTATATATTATTTATCATAGATTTATGGAGGTTATAGAGAAACCATTCCTTTGGTCAAGAAATTTGTTTGGCCTTTGACTGAAGGTATATTTGAAGCCTCACAAGTTGCTATTTTTTGATAAGATTATAGTCTGTAACTCTGAAAATGAAACCTCTTTATTCATTTTATTTTTTTTATTTAATTTTTTAACATCTTTATTGGAGTATAATTGCTTTACAATGGTGTGTTAGTTTCTGCTTTATAACAAAGTGAATTAGTTATACACATACATATGTTCCCATATCTCTTCCCTCTTGCGTCTCCCTCCCTCCCACCCTCCCTATCCACCCCTCTAGGTGGTCACAAACCACCTAGCTGATCTCCCTGTGCTATGTGGCTACTTCCCACTAGCTAGCTATTTTATGTTTGGTAGCGTATATATGTCCATGCCTCTCTCTCACTTTGTCACAGCTTACCCTTCCCCCTCCCCATATCCTCAAGTCCATGCTCTAGTAGGTCTGTGTCTTTATTCCCGTCTTACCCCTAGGTTCTTCACGACCTTTTTTTTTTTTTTCCTTAGATTCCATATATATGTGTTAGCATACAGTATTTGTTTTTCTCTTTCTGACTTCATTCTGTATGACAGACTCTAGGTCCATCCACCTCACTACAAATAACTCAATTTCGTTTCTTTTTTGGCTGAGTAATATTCCATTGTATATATGTGCCACATCTTCTTTATCCATTCATCTGTTGATGGACACTTAGGTTGCTTCCGTGTCCTGGCTATTGTAAATAGAGCTGCAATGAACATTTTGGTACATGACTCTTTTTGAATTATGGTTTTCTCAGGGTATATGCCCAGTAGTGGGATTGCTGGGTCATACGGTAGTTCTATTTGTAGTTTTTTAAGGAACCTCTATACTGTTCTCCATAGTGGCTGTATCAATTTACATTCCCACCAACAGTGCAAGAGTGTTCCCTTTCCTCCACACCCTCTACAGCATTTATTGCTTCTAGATTTTTTGATGATGGCCATTCTGACTGGTGTGAGGTGATACCTCGTTGTAGTTTTAATTTGCATTTCTCTAATGATTAGCGATGTTGAGCATTCTTTCATGTGTTTGTTGGCAATCTGTATATCTTCTTTGGAGGAATGTCTATTTAGGTCTTCTGCCCATTTTTGGATTGGGTTGTTTGTTCTTTTGTTATTGAGCTGCATGAGCTGCTTGTAAATTTTGGAGATTAATCCTTTGTCAGTTGCTTTAAAACCTACATTATAAAGTTATTTTAACTTTAGTCATAGTTGTATTTATAGGTAGTAATATTCATTAAGTAATCTGTCAACATGGAGGTTGCCTGTTCGTAATTTTTATTTTTTGCTGGCTCCAGCATACTTTAATATTATGAAACATTCATAATCTTAACCAAAAATATAGATATATGGTAGACACTGAATCAATATTTCTGAATGCATGATTATTGGATGAAATGTTATAAAGATGGGACAAGGTAGGTCGGTGGATTTGGTTGATGTGAGGTTATTATTGTCCTTTCAAATAGGGATTTCAGTAGAGGGTTCACAGTTAGGAGAGCAAGTTAGGGGTAAAGGCGCAATTGTAGGCCACTATTCTGATCTGATTAATTTTGCAATTCCATTAGAAAAAGCAATCTAATTTTTTTAAAGTTCAAATCAAGATCTCCATGATAGACCTCTATCCTAGAAAGATCATTTTTTATGTGATTGCTATTAACAAGTAACTTAATCCCAGTTTTAAAATGGGAATGATGCCCTAACAGCAGAAATCTCACTTGTGCTCTAAATACTGCTATGTGAATTTTAGAGAAATAACCAGAAAGTTAGGATAGCAGCATTGTGTTCATTTTAAGGCAAGAAAATGCCAAGTAATGATAAGACAGCTTGAGAAGAGGTGAGCATCAATCAAGAAATCTCAGCAATGAGGCTTACGTTCTAGTTTTATTCAATTTTAGTCCTACTAAAAACTTTGTGAGGCAAAATTTCCCAAAATCTTTGATTTATTCATATTTATGATGTAAAACTCAAAATCTGATCTATTATAAAATTATCCTCTATTAGCAACATGGGGAAATTGTATTATATAATAAAAACACAAGAACTCAAGGGCCATTTGGCCACATGACCGCTTCCACTCGTCTTTTTCTCTGTGCCGAACCCATCTTGGCATGAAGCCAAGGTAATTTCCAGAAATTGGCAGTGCGCTGCCAAATGCACATCTGCTGCTGTCTCCAACCCTTGCCTACTAATTTTGCACAAACCACTTCCTCCTTTTGAGGGCAAGGGAAGTGTGCCCAAAGGGCAGAGACGGAAGCACCACCTTGTGCTCCTGGCAGATTCAGGAGCCCTTGTAAGGGAAGCAGCAGCATCACCTCACCTGCAGCCTTGCCCATAGAGCTTCCTACTGATAAGGGTGACACGCCAACCTTGCCCCTTTGCCCCTCTGCTCTTCCTTCTCTTTTTCCATTTGACTCTCAGTGTTTAAAATTCTTGCCTCATTTCCTTTCTATCCCCTTCTAATGAATTCTAGCTTTGACTTCTCATGAATTAAAATATCCAAACAGTCAGTTCCCAAAAGGGTACCTGAGCCAAATCTGGACAGAGAGGGAGGAACTGAGAGGACAAAGACAGAGGCAGAGATGGTGGGGCTGCTTGTGTTCACTTAGGTTCCACTTACCGGCTCCTTCACTGTGCAGTGTGGCAGTGTGTGGGTGTACGTACAAACACAGGTAAAATTTAGATATTTTTATCCTCCTACACTCTTACATGTAGAGTCAGCTCTGATCATATTTGAATATAGCCATGGTGATGATTTCTTTCCCTTTGTTCTTGTGCTTCTCCATTTCTGTGCATTTGTTGGTTGCGATTGGTCTTGATATTCTTGGTGAGCAGAGGAAAACCTCTCTGACTACATATCTTTATACACACCTTGAGGTTTCCATCACTTCTGCCCACTGTCAGAGCCACTGAATCACCAATAGCTGGGTGCCCTTCACTCCTCTGTTAACAGGTGCATGGCCACCCCTCTAAATGGGTGCTTGTGCTTCTTTGGGTGTAGCTTTAGTGCACCTAGAATAACACAGTGAATTATTATCGTTTTTGTCATCAATGGTCATGCTATCATGGCTATTTATTTCTGTTTGTTTGAATAAACAATCAGACTAGGGGAAGATCATAGGTTGAAGAAAGAGGACTCATTCTATCTCTGACACTAATTAGTTGTATTGAAGGAGTCAGCAATCTCTCTGGGATTTGATTCTCATATGTAAAACAAGTGGGTTGGACTATATTCCTTGAAGGTCCTGTTATTCCTTGATGTCTTAAATATCAAACTGAATGTGATGACCATGCTGACGTTCTCTTCTTTAGACTCATTCCCAGTGCCTGTGTGAACAGGTCCACTTCATGTATACCATTAACCTCTTAGAAATGTGAAGAGATGGGAGTTCCCTAGTGGTCTAGTGGTTAGGATTCTGCGCTTTCACTTTCATGGCCCGGGTTCAACCCCTGGCTAGGGAAATGAGATCGGAGGCGTGGCCAAAAAAAAAAAAAAAAGAAATGGGAAGAGATTACAAAACAAACACATGTTTTTCTAACTTTTTGTATATGAGCTCATTTCAATATGAGGTCATCAGGGAGAAGAAACTCAGAATAAAAATGGACAAAATGCAAATTTACCAGGAATTAATATAAAATCCTGTAGTTGGGTTCAAAGAACAAATTGCACAAATAGGTGTTTGGCTGACATTCACATATACATTTGGGTATTTGCATTATCAAGTCTGATGTGAGCCAACAGCATAATATATGCCCTGTGCTGTAAAGGATCCCAACGGCAAAGACAGACTGGAAGCAACTTTACTAAGGCAGTGACCAAGTCTGAAAATATGAAGTCAGCAGTCTTGAAAGAGATCAGGCAGAGCAAGGTCAGAGAGACCAAAGGCAAGAGACAGCTCAAGGTTGTGGCAGGAGGTCAGCAAGAAAGCAAAATGAGGGGATCAGTAATGTCAGAGCTTAGAGATGAGTAAAAAAGAAGGAAGTGGAGAGGATTGGGGTGGGGAATGGCAGTCAATTCAGCAAACAGCTGTTGCTGTAGCGAAGGGTTCCAGCTTTTCTTTTTCTTTCTTTCTTTCTTTTCCCCAACATTATAGTCCCAGGCAGCTTCCCAGCCCCTAAATTTCTCCATGCCCTAGAATTTGTCCCTCTTAACCTAACCTCAAGCAGTTAAAGTTTTCTGATTTGTTTAAAGGGAAGAATTATCTGCATTATTTCATGAGCTTTCAGAGCCCGTATGTGAAGGAGCTACCTTTATTGCATACTACTCTCCAACCTTAGCTGGCTCTTTCCTTATTTCCGGGTGATCAGCCCTCCCACACATGCCCTGGTCGTTTTTTCCCTGCCTCTGCTAATGCTCTTGTTCTTTCCTGACTTCCTTTCCTCTGTCAGTTTCAAACACATCTTCCTTGCAAAGGTTCACCTCAAGTCCAGTCAGCCCAATCTACCTTCTCCTGCCCCATTCTTGTTCCCCTTCTCCCACAGCCTGTAGAACAGAATATGGCTAGTATGTCATGGGGGTGGGAGTGGGCAGGAGGTAATTCCCTCGGTGTAATTATTAACTCTTTAAGTAGTGTATAAGCTTTGAAAAGAAGAAACTATGTCTTACAGAGACCACATGGTATAGGAGAGAGTTTGGAATTAGGAAAAAAAAAAAAATGGTATTCAGTCCTGGCTCTGTGACCTTTGGCATATACCTCTCTCTAGGCCTCCGTGTCCTTCTGGGAAAAACAGGGATAACCATTCCATGCTCTGGCTTCCTTAAACAGGCAATCAGGTGTTTAGGTCAAGGTCACAGGAAAAGTACTCTAAGAAAGTGAAGGGTTATCATAAGAGGTGCCTTGTCGTAAAAAAAAGGCAAGGGAATTTGAGAATCTGAATTCTGAGTTAGATTTTAATTCCTGCTCTACCGCTTACTCAATATGTGGCCTTAGAAGTTTCTTACTTCTCTCAAATGAAAATGACACTATCACAAAGATTATGGTGTTGATGCTGGTTTATATGCCAATTTCTAAGAGCCAGCTGTCAAATATTTAGTAACTTTGCAAGCAGGTTGTTAAGCTGTTGTTATTAGCTTGAAATCTGCCTTGGTGGGAGTATTTACACCAGGAAAATGGACAAACACTACAAATCGGATTGTTGGGATTTTTTATTCTGGAGAGTAAACACATCGGTGATTATGTAAACGGGGCTCTGTAAATTGTAAAGCCCTTTGCCTTCCTTACCATTAAAAGAAGCAATGGTGGGCTTCCCTCGTGGCGCAGTGGTAGGGAGTCCGCCTGCCGATGCAGGGGACGCGGGTTCGTGCCCCGGTCTGGGAATATCCCACATGCCGCGGAGCGGCTGGGCCCGTGAGCCATGGCTGCTGAGCCTGTGCGTCCGGAGCCTGTGCCCCGCAACGGGAGAGGCCACGGCAGTGAGAGGCCCGCGTACCGTAAAAAAAAAAAAAAAAAAGTAGTAATGGTAATAGTAATGTCCTGTACCCATAGAACCTAGCCTAGTGCGTGGTTCTAGCATTTATTTAATAAAAACATTTTTAATTTAACTTGGTACTGCTCCTAGCATGCATTTAATAAAAACGTTTTTAATTTAACTTGGGTTCACCTTTGTATTATTTTGATACTTCTGTCCCTGAGCTAAAGAAGCTCCCATGTTTACCTCTCTTTAAATTCCTCTCTATAAAGTGTCTTTTTATTTTTTTTGTTTTTCCTTTTTGGCCACACCGCCCACGGCATATAGGATCTTAGTTCCCAGACTAGGGGTGGAACCCGTTCCCCCTGCAGTGGAAGTGCAGAGTCTTAACCACTGGACCGCCAGGGAAGTCCCTAAAGTGTCTTTTTAAAATCAGATAACATAAATAAAAATCTGGTTCAGTGCATGAAACACACAGTAGGCGTTAAACCGTCTACATTTATGAGCTAATTATCTTCATTCTAAAACTTCATCTCTTCTGATATTTCATATCTCAGTTAATGACATTGTCCATCTATCCATTATCCCAAGTTAGTTATCTGAACGTATTCCTCTCCTGTCCTTTTCCTCACCCACCCCCATGTTTTATCTATCACTAGATCTTACCAGTTTTACCTCTTAAAACCTGTCCCCTCCTCTTCATTCATTGCCATTGCTCCTGCCTTGGTGTCCTCATCATTTCTCACTTGATCTCTTCCTCCTAACTGATATCTTGACCTTCAGTCATTCTCCTTCAATCCAACCTCTATTGCTATGGGTATGATTTTAAATTACAAATCTGACCAAATCACTCCCTTGCTTAAAATTCCTTAATGACTCTCTGTTGTCTTGAGGATAAAATCTAAAAGCTTTAGCTTGCCATACAGGTCCACCATATTCTGACCTTGGCCCACCTTTTACAAGAGTTATCTCCTACTGCTCCCCATTACTACCTGGAACGCCTAGTCTCACTTCCCTAGCAATCCCTGGTCTCAGTAATGAAGATGAGAAATTAATAACATAAGAATGGTCTATTTTTATTTGTAACCCCCAATATAGGATACTGTGGCTCCCCATCACCTTCAGAATAAAATCCAAATCTCTTAGCCTAGCATACTTACAATCTAGCCCCTGACTCTCTCCAATTCATATCTTTCTCTGTATATATACATATAACCTACATTCCAGCCACTAAGATATCTCACCTGTTCCATATTTTCATCCCTCCATGCCCTCGTTCACACTTTCTCCAAACCTGTAGTACCCTCTTCCTCTTCTTTCACTCACTCCTTTCCTGCCTGCCCGATGAATTTCTACACTTCCTTCAAACAGATCAATAGTTACCACCTTTGGGCAGCTATCCCTGAAACTATCCCTCCCTCTTCTGTGCTCCCAGAGCACTTGGTTAAGCAGTGTACAGTCAATCTTTGTTGGTCTGTCTTTTGCCCCCTCTGCGAGATCATCTTTATCCCGTGGCCTCTAGCACATCCTTGATGCTTAATACAGAGTGAAAGAAGGAAGGGCTATTATATAGGGATTTGCAAAGAAAGTAAATTTCTGATAAGAGACATACATTGAATAAGTTTAAGATTGATTTTGCATGATCTGGTGAATCTAGAACAATTCTATGTCTTTATTTTCAGGGGGTAGGTGGCTCTGAGAAATTGGTGCTAATGGACAGATCAGAAGCAAAGAATAAGTTTAAAGAGCTGCGGCTTGGTCACATTGCTCCAGATTTGGTGCAGTACAGTAAAACAAAATTTACATCTTAGGAATTTATCTGTCACATACACAAGACATTTATCTACATGCCTTAATGAATGCCTTAGAAAGTAAAGCAAGGTGCCAGTGGACAAGACACTAAAGCAAACAGAAGATGTCAGCAGTAACTTATAATAACTCAGAATGTAGTTTCTAACAAAAATATATTTATACCTTTGGGAAGGGAAACAATTTTTTTCTGATTATAATATATATTTCTTAGTCTGTTCAGGCTGCTATAACAAAAATACCACAGACTAGATGGCTCAGACAACAAGCATTTTTACTTCTGACAGTTTTTTGGAGGCTGAGCTGAGATATCCAAGATCAAAGCACTCACAGATTTGATAATCTGGTGAGGGCCTGCTTCCTGGTTCATAGACAGCCATCTTCTCACTGTGTCCTCACATGGAAGAAGAGGGAAGGGAGTTCTCCGGGGTCTTTTTGATAAGGCACTAATCCCATTCATGAAGGCTCCACCATCATGACCTAATCACATCCCAAAGGCCCCCACCTCCAAACAGCATCACAAATGAGTTTCAACATGTAAATTTTGGGGGGACACAACCATTCAGTCTATAGAAACATATTAATGCAAAATACTTAGAATATCTCGAAAAACACAACATAAATCCCTCCCAAATCTAACCACCTAGAATTAACTGTTGTTAATTCTTTGGATGTATCCTTCCAGTCTTTTTTTCTTGTATATGTGTTTGTGTATCCTTTTAAATAATAAAAATTTTTAATGACTTACCTTGTATATATTTTTCTAACCTATTTTTTATATTAATGTCATGAACATTTTCTCATGTTAGTAAATACTCTGCTACAACATGATTTTTAACTGCTGCACAGTATTCCTTCATATGGATGAACACCACTGTTTATAATCAATCCCCTTGTTTCAATGTTTTTATTATTATAAACGGAAGCGTAGTGGTGTGGATGACTAAAGAAAGGGTGATCTCACGACCTCCTCCTGTTTTCCCCAGGTTCTGAAGCCCCCTCTTACATCAGAACTCTTTTCTAATGATCCTCTGAGTGTCATCTCAGGACCCTGGGCACACTCATGGCACGATGGCCAACCCTCAGGAGCACCTGAGCTGCTCCCCTTCCCCACACTTGCCTTTGAGTGAAAACAAAACCTTCAATGGACTACAAGATGACATCGCACCTATGCGAAGCCACCCTTCACCCAAGCTTCTTAAGGACCAGCAGGAAAAGGGGGTGGTGCAAACAGAGCTAAATGAGGGCATGAACAGCCCCATCACCACAACAGTGTTGACAAGCGTAAGCGAGGATTCCAGGGACCAGTTTGAGAACAGCGTTCTTCAGCTAAGGGAACAAGATGAATCAGAGATGGCCATGTCTCACGGGAACAGCAACACTGTGGATGGAGAGGGCACGAGTGGAACTGAAGACATCAAGATTCAGTTCAGCAGGTCGGGCAGCGGCAGTGGTGGGTTTCTTGAAGGACTATTTGGATGCTTAAGACCTGTATGGAATATCATTGGGAAGGCATATTCCACTGATTACAAATTGCAGCAGCAAGGTAAGCTAGAGTATGGACCTGGAAGATATTTCCTGTGTAAACGCACTACCACCATTAACTGCATAACCTTTGATAAATTAAAGACCTAGTGCCAGAAGAATACCCCATATCAATTTCCTATAGACCTTCTGAATGGAACAGATTGACATATGGTTGGTTTTTTTGGTCGAAGCCCACCTTTTGTGGTTGTACAGTCCAGTGGTGTCCAGAGTAGAGTACATATAAGACAATCCATGACATTGTGAAGAAGAAGATGTTAGAGCTTCTGTTCCTTTTATCTCATCATTTTAAATTTCTATTTTCATGCATGTTTTCATATATATTTGGTATTTTAATAAAGTTTTACAGATATATAATTTATAAATAAATTACATAGTGAGTGCATATTCAAAAATTTTATTGACAGTTTTTACAGTCAAAAAGTCTGATGGTCACTGGACTAATTCAAAACCAGATGGAAGCCACATGGTACTGCCCCTGAAGATTGCAGGCCTGCCTTAGGTAGTAGTAAAAAGGAATTTTTTTATCTTACAGTCAGGCACAGAAAGCTCACATTTTGAGGAAGGAACAAAATATCTAACCATTCTTGAGAAACATTATTATTTCGAGATCCCACAGCTTTTTAAAAAGTAAAAATTTAACTCCCATCATTGTGTAGTATGTATATTCATATACTCCAATTCAAGCCTTATGCTTTTGAAGTAAAGAGAACACATGGCACTAGTGTCCTTTATAACTTCATTTATATTGTTGAAACAATTTTTTCCTGAGAACAAAAGTAATATATATAGAAATTTTGGAACATACAAGTAAGTTCCCCCCCAAAAATTAAAATAATCTATGATTCTCCCATCTCCTGACAATAACCACCATTAGTGTTTTTGGTATATGTTAGTCTATACATGTGTGTATGTGTGCTTAAAAAAGTCATGCTGTTCTGTAACACTTTTTTACTTCATACTGTGAACATTTCCTGTATCATGAAATATACTTTTTCAGCATCATTCTTAATCGCTGCATAATATTAAATTGTGTTAACATACACAGTTTAAGTAATTGTAATTAAGTAATCCTGTTTTTTTCCTTGTAATGAGAACTCTTAGGGTTTACTGTCTTAAAAACTTTCATGCATTAACATAAACAGTGTTCATTATATTTATCAAGTTGTACACCACATCCCTAGTACTTACTTATCTTATAACTGGAAGTTTGTACCTTCTGACTGCCTTCATCCAATTCCCCCTCCCCTACTCGCCACCTCTGGTAACCACAAATCTGATCTCTTTTTTTGTGAGTTTATTTTTGAAGTATAATTGACCTACAACACTATATTAGTTCCTGGTACACAACATAGTGATTTGACATTTCTGTACATTTCAAAATCATCACCATGATTAGTTACTGTCTGTCACCATACAAAGATGTTACATAATTATTGACTACATTCCCCACACTGTACATTTCATACCCTTGACTCATTTATTTTGTACTAAAAGTTTGTACCTCTTAATCTCCCTCACCTACTTCTCCCCTCCCCCCTCCCTCCTTCCCTCTGACAACCACCTGTCTGTTCTCTGTATCTATGACTCTGTTTCTGTTTTATGGTGTTTGTTCATTTGTTTTGTTTTTTAGATTACACATTTAAGTGAAATCATATAGTATTTGTCTTTCTCCATCTGACTTATTTCACTTAGCTTAGTGTCCTCTAGGTCTGTCCATGCTGTCACAAATGGCAAGATTTCATTCTTTTTTATGGCTGAGTAATATTCCAGTGTGTGTGTGTGTGTGTGTGTGTGTGTGTGTGTGTGTGTGTGTGTGTGTACACCACACCTTTTTTGTCCATTCATCTACCGATGGGTACTTAGATTGCTTCCATATCTTGGCTATTGTAAATAATGCTGCAGTTAATGTAAGCATGCAGATATCTTTTCTAAAGAGTGGGGGTTTTTTTGGTTTTTTTTAATTTTTTATCTTTTATACAATTTTTAAAGATTGCTTTCCATTTACAGTTATTAGAGAATTTTGGTCGTATTCCCCATGTTGTACATTACATCCTTGAGCCTATCTTACACTGAGTAGTTTGTACCTCCCATTCTCCCACCCCTCCCTCCCTCCCCACTGGTAATCACTGGTTTGTTCTCTATATCTGTGAGTCTGCTTTTTTGTTATATTCACTAGTTTGTTATATTTTTTAGATTCCACATATAAGTGATATTCTACAGTATTTGTCTTTCTCTAACTTATCACTAGCATAATGCCCTCCATATCCATCCATTTGCCGCAAATGGCAAAATTTCGTTCTTTTTTATGGCTGAGTAGTATTCCATTGTGTGTGTGTGTGTGTGTGTGTGTGTGTGTGTGTGTGTGTGTGTGTCTTTGTGTCTGTGTATCCAATCTTGTCCACTCATCTGTCGATGGACACTTAGGTTGTTTCCATATCTTGGCAATTGTAAATAATGCTGCTATGAACATTGGGGTGCATGTATCTTTTCAAATTAGTGTTTTTGGTTTTTTCTGATATATACACAGGAGTGGAATTGCTGAGTCATATGGTAGTTCTATTTTTAGTTTTTTGAGACACCTCCATACTGTTTTCCACAGTGGCTGCACCAGTTTACATTCCCACTAACAGTGAACAAGGGTTCCCTTTTTTCACATCCTCGCCGACATTTGTTGTGTTCTTTTTGATGATAGCCATTCCTTCTGACAGGTGTGAGGTGATATCTCATTGTGGCTTTGATTTTCATTTCCCTGATGATTACTGATGTTGAGCATCTTTTCATATGCCTGTTGGCCATTTTCTTTTCCTCTTTGGAAAAATGTCTGTTTAGTTCTTCTCCCCATTTTTTAATCTGGTTTGTTTTTTTGATGTTGTGTTGTATGAGCTCTTTATATATGTTGGATATTAATCCCTTATCAGCCATATCATTTGCAAATATTTTCTCCCATTCAGTGGGTTATCTTTTTGTCTTGTCAGTGATTTCCTTTGCTGTGTGAAATCTTTTAAGTTTAATTAGGTCCCACTTGTTTATTTTTGTTTTCATTTCCTTTCCTTTAGGAGACAGATCCAAAAAAAATATTGCTGCAGTTTATGTCAAAGAGTGTTCTGCATATTTTCCTCTAGGAGTTTCATAGTATCTGGGCTTACATTTAGGTCTCTAAAGGGTGTTTTTGTTTTCTTTAGATAAATACCCAGGACTGGAGTTGCTGGGTCATGTGGTAGTCCTATATAGAGGTCTATTTTTAGTTTTTTGAGGTATCTCCATACTGTTTTCCATAGCGGCTGCACCAATTTGGGTTCCCATCACCAGTACCCAAGGGTTCCCGTTTCCCTACATCCTGGCCAACACTTGTTATTTGTTGTTTTTTTGATAATAGCCATTCTAGCAGGTGTGAAGTGATATCTCACTGTGGTTTTCATTTGCATTTTCCTAATAATTAGTGATATGGAGCATCTTTTCATGTGCCTGAGAGCCATTTGTATGTCTTCTTTAGATAAATGTCTGTTCAGATCCTCTACCCTTTTTTTTTTTTTTTTTTTGCTGTATGCAGGCCTCTCACTGTTGTGGCCTCTCCCATTGCAGAGCACAGGCTCCAGACATGCAGGCTCAGTGGCCATGGCTCATGGGCGCAGCCGCTCTGAGGCATGTGGGATCTTCCCGGACCGGGGCACGAACCCATGTCCCCTGCATCGGCAGGCGGACTGTCAACCACTGTGCCACCAGGGAAGCCCTACCCATTTTTTAATCAGGTTGTTTGTTTGATGTTGAGCTATATGAGTTATTTGTATATTTTGGATATTAACCCCTTATCAGATATAGCATTTATAAATATCATCTCCCATTCAGTAAGCTGCCGTTTCATTTCATTGATAGTTTCCTTCACTGTGCAAAAGCTTTTTAGTTTGATGTAGTCCCATTTGTTTATTTTTGCTTTTGTTGTCCTTGCCTGAGGAGACATATCCAAAAAATATTGCTAAGACTGATGTCAAAGACCATACTGCCTATTTTTTCTTCCAGAAGTTTTATGGTTTCAGGTCTTACATTTAAGACTTTAATCCATTTTGAATTTATTTTTGTATATGGTGTAGTCCAGTTTGATTCTTTTGCATGTAGCTGTCCAGTTTTCCCAACACCATTCATTGAAGAGGCTGTCTTTTGCCCATTGTATATTCTTGCCTCCTTTGTCATAGATTAATTGCCCATGTAATTATGGTTTCATTTCTGGGCTCGCTATTCTGTTCCATTGATCTATGTGCCAGAACCATACTGCTTTGATTACTGTAGCTTTGCAGTATAGTTTGAAATCAGGGAGCATAATACCTCCAGCTTTGTTCTTCTTTCTCAAGATAGTTTTGGCTATTTGGGGTATTTTGTGTTTCCATACAAATTTTAGAATTATTTGTTCTACTTTTATGAAGAATACCATGGGTATTTTGACAGGGATTGCATTGAATTCCTAGATTGCCTTGGGTAGTATGGTCATTTTAACAGTATTTATTCTTCCAGTCCATGAACACAGTATATCTTTCCATCTGTTTGTGTTGTCCTCAATTTCTTTCATCAGTGTCTTATAGTTTTCAGAGTACAGGTCCTTTACCTCCTTAGATTTATTCCTACTATTTTATTCATTTTGACACAATTATAAATGGGATTATTTTCTTAATTTCCTTTTCTGATTGTTAGTTGTTAGTGTATAGAAATTAACATATTTCTGTATATTAATTTTGTATCCTGCAACTTTACCAAATTCATTTATAACTTCTAGTGCAATCTTCTATTGCTTAACAATTTGTTTACTATTTTCAGTGATTATAAGCCACACTGCAGTGAACGTGTCCATTCCTTAATTTTTGCACATATCTTGATTACTCCTTAGGATAAATTATTAGAAGAGGAATGCTGGGTTCAAAGGATTTTTTGCTTTAAAGCGTTTGATACATATCTTTGCAGCCTTATGTAAATGATCAGTTGTTATGAGTTCTTTCATCAAGAAATTTTATAAAGGAATAATATGGACCAGAAATGATATTCTGTTTTATTTATTTTATAACTGAATATTGGATTCTGTAGCCCTCCCTTAAAAATGTATTCATATATTTTAGTCAAGACTGTTGACAGCTTTTCCACAACTACCAGGTGACATTAGTCGCCATTAGCCACTTTTTCCATGCATTCAATTTTTTCTATTTCTGAAATACTTTTTCTTTTTTTGATATTTTATTTTAAGGTATTATTTTATTTTATTTTTTAACACAATTTTTAAAGGTTACACTCCATTTACAGTTATTACAAAATGTTAGCTATCTTCCCCGTGTTGTACAATACATCCTTGTGGCCTGTCTTACAGCCAGTAGTTTCTACCTCCCACTCCCCCACCCCTACATTGCCCCTTCCCCCTCTCCCCACTAGTAACCACTAGTTTATTCTTATCTGTGAGTCTGCTTCTCTTTTTTTAATATTCACTAGTTTGTTGTATTTTTTAGATTCCACATATAAGTGACATCATACAGTATTTGTCTTTCTCTGTCTGACTTATTTCACTTAGCATAATGCCCTCCAAGTCCATCCATGTTGCTGCAGATGGCAAAATTTCATTCTCTTTTATGGCTGAGTAGTATTCCAGTGTGTGTGTGTGTGTGTGTGTGTGTGTAGATATATACATACCACATTGTCTTTCTCCACTCATCTATTGATGTGAAATACTTTCTTTTAGAAATGCAAATCAGAACTACAGTGAGGTACCACCTCACACCAGTCAGAATGGCTATCATCAAAAAGTCTACCAATAACAAATGCTAGGGAGGGTGTGGAGAAAAGGGAACCCTCCTGCACTGTTGGTGGGAATGTAAGTTGGTGCAACCACTGTGGAAAACAGTATGGAGGTTCCTCAAAAAACTAAAAATAGAATTACCATATGACCCAGCAATCCTACTCCTGGGTATATATGCAGACAAAACTATAATTCAAAAAGATACATGCACCCCTATGTTCATAGCGGTACTATTCACAGTAGCCAAGACATGGAAACAACCTAGGTGTCCACTAACAGAAGAATGGATAAAGAAGATGTGGTACATATATAATGGAATACTACTCAGCCATAAAACAGAATGAAATAATGCCATTTGCAGCAACATGGATGCAACTAGAAATTATCATACTAAGTGAAGTAAGTCAAAAAGAGAAAGACAGGGGCTTCCCTGGTGGTACAGTGGTTGAGAGTCTGCCTGCCGATGCAGAGGACGCGGGTTCGTGCCCCGGTCCGGGATGATCGCACATGCCGCTGAGCGGCTGGGCCCGTGAGCAATGGCCGCTGGGCCTGCGTGTCCGGAGCCTGTGCTCGGCAACGGGGGAGGCCGCAGCAGTGAGAGGCCCGTGTGCCGCAAAAAAAAAAAAAAAAAAAAAAGGTAAAAAAGAGAACGACAAATACCATATGATATCACCTTTATGTGGAACCTAAACTATGGCACAAATGAACCTATTTACGAGACAAAAACAGACTCACAGACATAGAGAACAGACTTGTGGTTGCCAGGGGGGAAGGGGTGCGGGGGAGGGATGGACTAGGAGTTAGGGGTTAGTAGATGCAAACTATGACATATAGAATGGATAAACAATACCGTCCTACTATATAGCAGAGGGAATTATATTCAATATCCTGGGATAAACCATAATGGAAAAGAATATGAAAAAGATTGTATATATATATATGTATAACTGAATCACTTTGCTGTACAGCAGAAATCAACACAACATTGTAAATCAGCTATACTTCAATTTTTTTTAATTGACTCTGAAATACTTTCTCTTAAACCAATACCAGACTCCCCATCTATACCCCTTCTCCATAAGTATATTGGGATTTACCTGTAAATCTGTCCATTCCAGGTATACTTTCCAGGATTTGTCAACCACAGCATTCTTTCTCAATCCCTAGGTTTTGTCTGTCTGTTTTCTCTCCATACCCTGCACATTCTACCCTCTTTTTCCCTCTATGATCTTAAGGTTTCAGGGAAATTAAAGAGTTGTTCCTTGTCACACAGCGGTTGGGGACTCCTATGTTAAACAGTTTTATTATTTTAAAAATTGGGAATAAAGACAAATCCAAAGAGGAAAATAAAAATCACTTGTCATCCCGTAACCACCCACCCTTAATTTATTATTTTTTAGAAGTTCCTTCTTCTCTGCTTAGACACAAAACTTACTAATATCTGCTTATGTGATAAATTCATTTGGTTTTGGGGGTCTTAACTTGTCCAGTCTAATAATTATTTTGGTGGCAATTTGGAGGTCTCAGGATCCAAACGCAGCATTGAGGTTCAGACTCATAAAGAAGACTAACAGACACATCCTATGTCTGTTAAAAGAAGCCTTTAAAATTCTTTATTGTTCTGTAACCTTGTATTTAATTTGTGTTCCGATTGATTATGTGACCTTCAGAAAGGCTTATTTCAGGAGCAAGTAAGACACATCCTTGGTCAGTTTAAGCTTACAAGGGTACGGCAGCTGCCCAGCTCTTCAGCAAATGACAGGATATCCTACCGTGAGCAGGTGTTGCTGTGGGCTGTAGAAGAGATTCACTAGCCTGAAACTAAGTGTAGTTTTTTTCTTGTCAGCTCTGGGATCATGGAGCTAATCTTTAATCCTGGATTACAGTCAACCAAAGGATAGTACATATAACAGATGTGTCCCTGCATTTGGTATTATGAGGAAATTTCACTTGATTAAATTTTTTTAATGATATCTTCATCTCCCATTTAGTATGTTGGTAGTGAAGCGTAAGGTAATATGTGAAATCTTTTATTGCCAAATAGTTCCCAGTCTCAAAGCAAGTATTGTCATAGACTTGTCTGAATAAACAAAGGAGAACTTATGTGTTAAAGTGAGTGGGCATGTGGCTTTTTCTCAGTCCTAGGGATCATGGTGGATATTGGAATTAAGATAGTAGTCATAGTGATGAATCAGAGAGAAGATAAAAGCTGGGGAAGAGTACCAATGGGACAGCTGTAAAAGCAGCAGAAAGTCTGGGACTAACCCTGGAGGGAGCACAGCCAGTTTCCATCATTATAAGGTTTGTTATCTTGTTCCTCAGTGATCTAGGCCCCCAATTTGTATAGCCTTGTTGCTAACGTTCTTTTTGCTGCCATTTTCTTGTTCCTTGACTCCCTACTAGATATCGATCAGGATATTGGAACTGGACAGAGAGGACTAAATCACATGAATCAATTTTATTTCTGGTAGTCAGTTCTAGTAAAAAAAATTGATGGAAAGGTGGTTGAAGTATTACTTTACACTCTGTGTTCTTGAATTACCAATGCCGGCCCCTTTATTTTTCCATGGACAATTAAGGTTTGGTTGAACATAGATAAATTAACACAGGCGTGAGCTACTGTTGGTCAAGGAAATTTTTGTTATTTATTATAATATCAACCTTTGGTATTTGAGTGCCAAATATATTTATCATTTGTATTTTATTTTATTTATTTATATTTTTATTATTATTATTATTTTGAGGTACACGGGCCTCTCACTGTTGTGGCCTCTCCCATTGCAGAGCACAGGCTCCGGATGCACAGGCTCAGCGGCCATGGCTCACGGGCTTAGTTGCTCCGCGGCACGTGAGATCTTCCCGGACTGGGGCACGAACCCGTGTCCCCTGCATCGGCAGGCGGACTCTCAACCGCTGTGCCACCAGGGAAGCCCTATTTTATTTATTTTTTAATTGAAGTATAGTTGATTTACAATATTATATTAATTTCAGGTGTACAACATAGTGATTTAATATTTTTATAGATTATACTCCATTTAAAGTTATTATAGGGACTTCCCTGGCGGTCCAGTGGTTAAGACTTCGCCTTCCAATGCAGGGGGTGCGGGTTCAAACCCTGGTCGGAGAACTAAGATCCCACATGCCTCGCGGCCAAAAAAACAAAACATAAAACAGAAGCAATATTGTAACAAATTCCATAAAGACTTTAAAAACGGTCCACATCAAAAAAAAAATATTTAAAAAAAGAATAAAAAAATGTTATTATATAATATTGGCTACATTCCTTGTGCCGTACAATATATCCTGGTAGCTTATTTATTTTATACATAGAGTTTGTGCCTCTTAATCCCCTACCCCTATCTTGTCCCTCCCTCCTATCATTTGTATTTTAATACTTCATTTATTTCTCATTTTATAAAAATACTAAATAGGAATTATTTATAAAATATATAGTAAATTACAATATAAACATTATAAAATTATGTAAAGGGATTCCCTGGTGGTGCAGTGGTTGAGAGTCTGCCTGCCGATGCAGGGGACGCGGGTTTGTGCCCTGGTCGGGGAGGATCCCACATGCCGCGGAGTGACTGGGCCCGTGAGCCATGGCCGCTGAGCCTGCGCGTCCGGAGCCTGTGCTCCGCAACGGGAGAGGCCACAACAGTGAGAGGCCCTGGTACCGAAAAAAAAAAAAAGTAAAAAGAAAGGATTATTTAACAAATTGTTTTTTGAATCACTAAATAACACTATGAAAAAAATTAATTTGCATCAGTTCTCATACCATACAACAAAATAAACTTCAGATGTAAAGGTTCAACTTTTTAAAAATCAACTATAGATCACTCTTAGAAGATAGATTAGGCAGTAGAAGAAACTGCAAAGCAAATGACAAGCAGCTATAAAAATATTTTGTTCAAAACATAATAAAATTAAAAGAAAAATGCTTTTGTAAAAAGCCTCTTCGTATGTATCAAAGAAATAGAAAGCTCCTTTGAGCTTATGAGAACTGCAAGACCCTAATAAATAAATGGACAAGGGATAAATTTGATAATTCATACAAAGAAGATGTATTAAACAAATGTTGAGAAAATATCCTATATCACTGGCAATTAAAATAGTGCGAACTTATAAAACACTATTTTATACCTAACTAAATTAGCACCAAAAAATAATCGGCAACATTCATTGCTGGCAAAGTTGTAGTAAAAGAGACTTGCTCATACTTTGCTACTGTCAGCAAAAACTAGAAAAATCCTTTTGGATAGCAACTTGGAATGTATACCAAGAACCAGGAAACTATACTCTTTAATCTCAGGATTGAACGTGAGGAAGTAATATAAAGAAAGAAAAAAGTATCAAATTTAACTTAGCAAACAAAAAAGTGGAAACAAGTACAAAAAAAGGTAAGAGGGTACAGTAAGAAACTATTAAGCTTATAATAAAAACTGTAAGTACATGGGGAATACATAATATATGAAAAAAGTAGAAAAAATTATACATCACATACAACTCTGACATAGCTGTATACATATAAACAAAGACTAAAAGAAGATGAAAACAATATGTGCTGGGATTTCAGATAAAATATGTGATTTTCTGCTTTTTCTAGTAGTTTCTAATGTTTTCTAGTACTTAACAGTAAATAAAGATTGCATAAATAGGAAAAAAGACAGCGAAAGACTGTCTAATTTTAGTAATTATGTATTAAAAATTAGGGTAACTTGGGCTTTTATAGAGTTATTTGGAGAAATATTGCCCAGTTATGTTCTTGCTCAGAATCCACTGCTATACTTTATTCAGCCCCCAGAATGGTCAAAATGACACTGTGTTTAGTTCTTCACTAGACCCCTAATGAATAAAACTAAGTGTGCCATCAA
Source organism: Leucopleurus acutus (assembly GCF_964270905.1). Taxonomy (NCBI): domain Eukaryota; kingdom Metazoa; phylum Chordata; class Mammalia; order Artiodactyla; family Delphinidae; genus Leucopleurus; species Leucopleurus acutus. The sequence continues at coordinate 82,135,764 of NC_139147.1, read as the reverse complement.
TACCTGTGTCCTATGTGTGCCACATGAAAAGCCTATAGGGATGAAAGTCATTAGACGCTGTAAAGATACTAAAAGCAGTCGTCTGTAACTTATTGTTTCCACCCAAACTTGTTTCTTTGGTGATTTCATATTTGTGAGCTATTTGTATTGTAGAGAGATTGTTTTTGTATAGCATCTATTCAATTTCAGTAGAGCAGAAACCTTTAATACTGCTCATACCAGAAGAATGGGACAAGTGCCCATGCTTTTAATCACCCTCACTATAATTTTTTCTGCTCTATGTATTTATATTTTAAAGGTCATGTTTTAACCTTTGTAATGAGAAACCACATTTTATTAAGCATCTACAGAATTTCTTTTCTGTTAGAGAAAATTAGAAAAGAGGGAAATGTAGTTCCCTTCTACTCTTTCTGCGCTTGCTTCATTGACGTAGTAGTGAGTTGATTTGCTTTCAAGACCAGAATATCTTCAAAGCTGATTCAACACTACTTTGTTCAGTGTTCTGCAAACAGTGGCCTTTAAGTGATTGGTGATCTGACAAGAATCTCTCATAACCTTTAGCATTGTCATCATCTTCTCCTCACTCTGTGGGGCTCTTAGCTCTTTGATGTTCATTTCTGACCAGTGCAGTGATAATGCACTGGCAAAAGGATAATCAATGGATTATAGTCATCTTTTTAAGTTGCATGAGATTAAAGCACATATTGATTGAATTTTTGATCTATTTTAAATAGCATTGTATTCATTTTAAATGTAATATAGGCTGAAACTAACACAATATTGTAAATCAACTATACTTCAATTAAAAATAGAAGTAATATAGGCTTATGTTTTAAAATTTTTAATACAGAAAAGGATAAACAACATAACATGAATCATCAATAATGCCACCACTTAGAAATGACCCCTGTTACATTTTTGGTGCAAAAAGAAATTAAACTTTAAGAAAAACAGAAACTTGAAAATACTGCATCTATATGAGTAAATATATTATGACTAATGACCCTCTCTCTCAAATACTTAATGAGAGATAATGTGGTATAGTAGAGAAAACACTGTCCCTGGATTCAAGCCAGTTCTGGAGTCCTGGGCCCTGTTTTGCCACTTACCAATTATGTGACCTTGATTAAGTTACTTAAGGCATGGTTACCCTATGGCTTAGTTTTCTCATTTTTAAATAAACGTAATAAGGCCAGACTTATAGGATTGTTGTAAGAATTAAACACATGACAGATCTAAAGCATTATGCTAGTGTCTGGCGTATAGTAAGTGCTAAACAAAAGGTATATACTAATTTAATTATTATACATCATTAGATCTTTAGGAGAGTATCACTGAAAATTCATTCAGCAAGTATTAATTGAGAACCTGCACTAGAAATTCAAAGAGGAATAAAGCAACACATAATGGGTGATGGGGTAGGGATGGTGATGTAGAGACAGATAGGTGAATTGACTGAACATGCAAGCTTCAAGTGAGGAGGTGGGGCTGTGGGAGTGTCAGGATGTGTTTTGTTCAGAGGTGATTATATTGGAGATCTCTGATCTGCTGAATTTCACTGGTTAAAAATTGGTACAAACTAATACATGTGAATATCTTATCTATGGTATCAAGACCCATAGAAAGGTTATATCTTTTGGAGAGTTACCGGGTGAGAGACAAAGGATAGAGGTCATTTTGGGTGATGGTGAAGTTGGTCCCTTCAGAATGGCCTTGTAGAATGGCCCCTGAGCATTCTACAAGGGGGCATTGAGATCTCTTTAAGCTTGTTTCTCACTTGTGTGCCTAGATACTTGGGAAGTGCCATTTGAGGAGATCTCAGAGCTGCAGTGGCTGGGTAGTGGAGCCCAGGGAGCTGTCTTCTTGGGCAAGTTCCGAGCGGAGGAGGTGGCCATCAAGAAAGTGAGAGAGCAGAATGAGACGGATATCAAGCATTTGAGGAAGTTGAAGCATCCTAACATCATCGCTTTCAAGTAGGTCAAGGCTTTTTTTTTTTTTTTAAAGAAATAGAGAGATTTTCTTTCCCCCAGTATATACATTTAAGTTCCTGCTTTGAAAGACATGTTAAGAACACTCTACAGACTTAGCACTGTGCTAGGTGCTTTGGGAGGGTACCAAAGAACTATTATATTAGAATCATGTCTTTAAGGATTTTATAGTCTAATAGTTCTTTTTGCCAGAGCACACACTTCTTGGAAGGGATGTATGTGGGACAGAGGGAGAAGGTAGATTCCTGCCAAGCAGTCAGATCTGCTGAATCAATGTCATTATCAGTAGGACAACAGAGGCTACTTCAAGATAACCTGAACATCCTAAAATTCAGTTAAGAAAACAAAGCTAACATGTGAAGTGATCAGAGAACAATTAGTTCCTTGTAAATAGAGATGTATTTTCTTACTAGTTTCTATTAGTGTCCGTTCTTAAATATTAACTTGTAATAACAGGTACCTTCAGAGTGTTTCTCCCTGCCTCAGGTTTTGCCAGATCCATTTTCAAGGAATGCCAAACACTCAGCTTTCTAAATCTAATAATAGTAGAATTAGTGATGATAGTAAGTTAAATGCTATATTTATTTCACAAAGTGGTTGTTTTCAAGAGTATGTGAATATATCTTTCTAGTTTAGTCCCTTATTTTCATAATATTGACAGGGATCCCTAGCAAAATAGAAAGATTCAGAGGTAAATTTGTAGAAGGCACCAAACTTGGCAGTGCTGAGCTCTGAATATGTATAATCTCTTCTCCCTGTACTCTTCCCTTGAGTTCCTTCTCTTACCAGCCTTGAAATTTTGCCCTAGGCTTGAACAAATGAATAATGAGTGGCTTAAGAGGAAGAAAGGTGAAGAACGGGAAAGAAAGCCTTTAGGAAGGAAGAGAGATTAGAAATTAGAGCTTCTTGGTATATTTTTATATAATATATATTGAATTTATATATGTTTCAATTCTGGACAATAGTATGACCAATAAGCCTATAGCTAAAAGTAGAATAACTTACAAATTCCCCTTTCCTAACCCAGGAGGGACTTCCTCCAGCCCCCAAGAGGAATCCTTTCCTCAATAAAACTCTCATTATAAAGCTAAACATGTCATGCAATAATTTCTAATTGGAAATATATCCCCAAAGTAAGGAATAGAAATCATGGGTACAAGTTTTGTAGAATGGGTTTAAATGTGTATTGAGGTTGAGTTTTGATTCCCAAACAAGACCCCTTACTTTGGAAAGGGAAAGAAGTGTGAAAAGAAGAGAAGCATTCAACTGGGATACTAAATGAAGTCCTTGGATTCATTTCCTTGTGGAAGGAACATCCCTGCAGAGGACATGGGAGAGAATTTCAGTTGCTGTAGTGATTCTATTATTGGTTGCCCTAGGAGGGCCAGGAGGATGTGAAACTGAAACAAAATGCTATCGAGACCAATTATAATCCTTCCCAAGATGATAAGTTTCTCAAGACAATAGGAGGATTATTTTTAAGCAGACAAGTCTGTCAGAGGCTCACTTTCATTCATTTTACTTCACTGAGAGGATCATCATTGCAGTGTGGTTACCCTCGTAAATGGAAGGAAGAGCCTTTTATTCAACTAAACTTTAAGCTTAAATCACTGGTATGCTAGGTTTGAGACGCTGAATGTTCTACAGATGAGCATGACTTTTTGGCCTCCCAAAGTGAACTAGGCTATGAGTCTCAGGTAAGAGGGCTTTCTAGCAAGAGGTCGTGGGTTACTGAAGGTAGAAATGTGTCCTCAGAGGATGAGTGCGAGAAGCTTGATTTTTCCTTCCTTTCTTTTGTTTCTTCCTTTTTCCTCTGAGTCTTTTCCCCGCTTTACCCTCTGACCCTCCTACCTGCATATACAGTTTTCAGCATTATGGATAAGTATTGCTCTGTTGGTGTCCAACTCTTTAGGCTGAAGATGCTTGAATTGTCTTTACCTCTACATGGAAAACAATAGTGAGACTGTGTCCCTGGCCCATTACACCATGCTCTTGAGGCATTGTGCAGTGTTATGTTTGCAGCCATCTGTGCCATGTGTTGCTTAGCCAATGAATCATTCAGAACCGTCTGGAAGATATGAAGGCATGATTAGATTTTAGTACATCTCTCTGGATACTGATTTCTGTGCTTTCAGCTTCTTTTGAAGTTAGTAAGAACCATGTACAGAAGGGAAGTGCAAGAAAGGAATACTGTATTCTCTTTTTCTTCCAATTTTTAAGCAATCTTTTAAGAAAACCCAACCTGCCTGTTCCTAATGGAATTGAGTGCCAAAGGGAAGAAAAGGTAGCAATTAGAAGTGATTATAGAGCTGTTATTTATAGCTACTAAGAAGCCTTGTCATAGTACAGGGCTGATGGAATGATTGCTTCTCATTTGTCAGTCAAGAAAGACGAAAAGTGTATAACATATCGCTGTTAGGCTCTTTATGTCAATATTTGTCTGACAAGTTAAAACATACTTGAGTAAGATGCTGAGTAGTTTCAAACAAATATTTGTTTTGATATTCTTAAGCACATTACACTATTTCTGCCTTTATTCATTATTTCTCTGTAGTAAAAATTAAATTGTCTGTTGCTGTATACTTGTGCTCCACTGAGGTTTCCTGAAAGTCAAGTAACAGAAACTTAAAAAATTTTTTCTTTAAAAATCAAGATGAGAATTCTGGGGAGCTTAGAAAATGATAGGAGAGTAATAGAAATAGCTTTGCGGCATTTGACAGGCACATCAAAGCAGGGAAAATAAAAACAAATTATGCTTATTCATAATCTGCCATTGTTATAAGACTTTCACATGATCACAAGTCACAACCTCTAAATTCTTTCAGCACTTATGGCAGCCTAAGAGATAGAACATGAATTGGTAGCTGGCTGAGGACTTTAGTTGGGAGTCTTGTAGGTAGAATAACGATATTCCTTTGGAGGAAGGCATACGTATCATTAAGAAATAAGACACAGAGAATTGCTCATGGTAATTTTTCTTCTCTTTTCTGATTCTCAGAACAAAACTGTGAAGTAGAGCTAATATGATTTTCCCACTTTTTAGGATAACAGTATTAATATAGGAATCCCCAATATGCTTGTCTATACAAACTTTTAAAAGCTGGAAGGGAGGCAGTGTAGCGTAGTAAGTGGAAAAAGCATGGGCTTTGAAGTAGACAGACTGGATTCGAATCCCAGCTCTGTCATGTATTAGTTGTATGATCCTAGGACAAGTCAGTTTTCCTCGCTGAGCTTTACCTGTAGAAATGGAAAAGATAATATCTATCGTACAATGGTTTGAGGCAGATTAAATAAGGCAACTAACTAACATGTAAACATGCCTGACAAATAGAGGATGTTCTTTCGTGTTAGTACCCTTCCTCCTACCCCTTGCCTCTGTACTTGTTTGTGCAAAGGCTTTATCAGCAAAGAACGTTCAGGTGAAGTTAAACAATATTTGTCAAGGACTTGCTGTGAACTTCTAAGCTATGTGGTAGAAAGGGAGAGAAAAATTGCATATAAAAAACAAATATGTAGCATAGGAAATTAGAGAAGAGAAAGATTTTTTTTTAGACTGGAATAATCAGGAAAGGCTTCATAGAAGATGTAGGAATTGATGAAAATAGAGGCTGCATAGGTGTATAATACATTGTGTAACATTATTTTTGTTCTAAACAGAAATGTTTTTCAGCTACTCTATAACATAGAAAATTGATTCTTTTGGTCCTCAGTCTAGTTATCTTAAATTTGAGTAATTTGAAATTCAACGAATAGTAAAAATAGCAATATTTTATTTGAATTCTCTCTGTACACTATATATAAAACTTTCCATTTAATTTTTAAAGGAAGATATTTAAATTATTCTTAACAATCTAAAATATCCAGCCTACACAAGTCTCAGAGAAAGGTGCTCTTTGTCCTAGAATGGAATGGTCCCCCGGAAAAAGCACCGATATAGCATAGCATATAGATATCTAAAGTGAACAAAACAAACTAAAATTGTCTATGTGCATAACAAAGAAACATGTAGACTAGAGGGACTTAAATGGTAATTTAAGGATCAGGAAAGATTATATGCATTTTTAAAATAATGTGGACAGAGAACTGGTCTTAATTATTAAATTTATTAAATATTCTTAAAATATAAATATGTATACATATATGTTTATATGGATGTGTGTACTCATGTACATGTCTGTGTTTTCTTGAAAGGGGTGTTTGTACTCAGGCCCCATGCTACTGTATCATCATGGAATACTGTGCCCATGGACAACTTTATGAGGTTTTGCGAGCTGGCAGGAAGATCACACCTCGATTGCTAGTAGATTGGTCCACAGGAATTGCAAGTGGAATGAATTATTTACACCTCCATAAAATTATTCATCGTGATCTCAAATCACCTAAGTGAGTTCTGGAGCTAATTTTTCAGCCATTTTGTTTTATTGTTTTGAAATATGGAATTTTATCAACCATAGTTGAAGCTTTTGGACATCATATTTTCAGTTCAGTTTAAATTAGCACAGTGGCTAACTCTATTTGCATGTTTGGGGGATCATTGTTAACCTACTTACCTATATGGCAGATATGTCCAGGCACCTGACAGTAGTTTTCCCTTTTTGTTGCCTTTTAATTGTACAACTATGAAACAAAATATATTAACTAAAGTATTCACTTTCCATCATCTCAGATAATTAATGCCAGACTTTCCCATTGGAAGGCTTGACTTGTTGTTTTCCCAGTGTGTTCCCCCCAGAAAACCAATTTTTTAAAAACTGAGTTTCAGAAATATATACAACAGGATAAAAATGGATAAGAAACAGAGGCAAAGAGAAAATAAAAACATTAACTAAAGCTTGTTCACAAAATGTATGCCATAAGATTCTGTACAGTTGTTAGAGGTGGCTTATGAATTTGGCTTTGAGCTTCCTAGAGTCTAAGCAAAGAAGGAAACAAGGTAACGAGGTTCACAGTGCCCATTAAATAATATAAATTGGTTATTTAAGAGAAGCAGATTGGCATATCCCAATGATCTGTATTGTTCTAGGGTGTGATGGCTTAGGAGTGAATATGATTTGAACCTAATACATTTTTAGAGGGTGTCAAATTCAGAACCAGGCAGATCCATCTCCTGACCCTAAACATGGTCCTAAAGTAAATCGCTTGAGGAAATTGGATCCCAAAGATTACAGGTGGGGAATTTTGAAGTGTGTCCATATTTCATTGGAGATCAAAGAAGCCTAACTAAAAGAATTGTGGGCTGACTCACATGATAACTTCTTTTTGAAAGGGCTATTTTATCTTGAAGATTATGAGTTTGGAGGAACTAAGGTGATTGGCAGTGGAAAGAATCAGAATGTGTGAAATTCCTTAAAAATGTATTGACTTAAATAACTTTGTGTTACACATAATAGAAAAAAAACCTTTAAAAAAAAAGAAAGAAAAGAAAAGAGAAGCAGAGCTGTTTTTAGTAACCTGTTTTCGAAGTGATTCTTTGGCTACCAATAACCACTTCAAAAGGAATGTTTATTCAGTTCCCCAAAATGCATGAAGGAAGGAAAGGAATTGATTAAATGGTATATTTCAGTGTAGCTCCTATTTTTAAACATTATTTTCATTATTTGCCACCACATTTTTGTTTAGAGAAGCAGAGAAGAATTAATCTTTATCCAAAAACATATTTGCATAGTGCTTTCATGGTTTACAACATTTTAAAATATCCATGATCACATCTGCTTTGATCTTAGCAAAAATGTATGGAATAGATGTAACAAATATCATTTTATCATTTTATACAAGAAAATCTAGAACTCAGAGCCCAAAGTCATGGAGCTAGGACTTGAACCCAGAACTTAGCTCACAGACCACTGCATTCTCCCTCATCATGTGAAGATGAGGGATTCACAATTAATCCTGCCTCTTCTCCATGGAAGATACAAATCTGTCCTTGATTATCAATTCAAAGCAGCTCTTATTTATCACCATAGTTCTCAACAATGTTTATTATAGTCGTTAGCTCACTGAACAACCTTCTCCTTGCTTTACTTGCACATAAACTTTATTACAGTGTTCATTCCTTCTGTTCACATTTTTCACACAATCTGTTGCTTTTGTCATCCACTGCATACACATGAAGTACACAAAATACTTGCCGAAGACCTCTTTTCGGTACGCGGGCCTCTCACTGTTGTGGCCTCTCCCGTTGCAGAGCACAGGCTCCGGACGCGCAGGCTCAGCGGCCATGGCTCACGGGCCCAGCCGCTCCGCGGCATGTGGGATCTTCCCAGAGCAGGGCACGAACCCGTGTCGCCTCCATCCGCAGGCGGACTCTCAACCACTGCGCCACCAGGGAAGCCCAGGGAAGCCCCCAAAGACCTCTTTGAATGGCCTCCTTCTTAACCACCTTGTTCTCTTTAAGAATTAATTTTAGGAAATTCCCTGGCAGTCCAGTGACTGCCCCGGTTCACTCCCTGGTCAGGGAGCTAAGATCCTGCAAGCCAGGCAGAGCGGCCAAAAAAAAAAAAGAAGAAGAAGAAGAATTAATTTTAGAGGAAGAATTCAGGAAATTTTAGGATATGTAAATCACATGCTACTCTCTTTAACTCTTGTCATTTGAAAATTAGAGCAGGCACTTCCTTGGTGGTCCAGTGGTAAAGAATCCGCCTTACAATGCAAGGGACGCGGGTTCGATCCTTGGTCAGGGAACTAAGAACCCACACACCGCAGGGCAACTAAGCCCGCGCGCCACAACTACTGAGCTCGTGCACCTTAACTAGAGAGCCTGCGTGCCGCAAACTAGAGCCCACGTGCCCTGGAGCCTGCGCGCCACAGCTAGAGGGAGAAAACCCAGACTCCACAACTAGAGAGATACCCACGTGCCGCAACAAAAGATCCCACATGCCTCAATGAAGATCCAAGTGCTGCAACTAAGACCTGATGCAGCCTAAAATAAATAAATAAAATAAATCTTTTTAAAAAATAAAAATTAGAGCAATAAGTTTGTTATCTAGTAAGACTTTCCCTCTGCTATCAGTACCATACCGAACCTCCAGCAGCCTTGGCCTCTGGGTTCCAAGCTGACACTGAGAAGACAAAGGTCAATCTGCTGTAAAGAGAGATTTCATTACCTGCGTTAAATCCTTAGGCTGTATGACCCCAACTTTGTCTCAGAAGCCTTCACGAAAGTCCCAAAGTTGTATCTTTTCTAGTCTCCTCCCATGGCTCTTCCCTCTTGTCATACTAACAGGTCCCATAATGAGCAGAACAAAAGAGGCAGAAGAGGAAGCTTCTAGTGTTTTTCTTACTAGGAGCTTATCACCTTTTTTTACTTTCAGCGTATATGATACCAGCAATTCTCCAGTTATCTCACATATCCCATGATATTTTAATCCTTACGCATTTTCACCAAGACTAACATGATTAAATCAAAATTCCTAAATTATGTAAATTTTATATGTCACGTACAAAACCAGGGTTAAGATATGGATGAAGGTATTCTAAAGCAATCATAAGCAATGAACTGTTTGGTAGAGAGCCATCTGACATTGGCGGGGAGGGGGGCAAATGTCAAGTTCCTGGTTCACATAGAGGAGGAAGGAGATAGATTGAGAAGTTTTCTGTTTTCTAGCCACCTCGATTCTGATACTATTTGAGTATTAAGACTTCTTGTTAAAATTAAGTCTGTATATCATTAAGCCTCTGAAACCCTAACTCATTACATTTTAAAGTTCTAAACAGGTTATTTCAAGTGAATTCGGTCTAGTGTGTGTGGATGCTAATTCTCTGGATTTGACTGGTACTAGATTTTATTCACTTTAAGGCTAGCAAAAGAAGTTTGCCCCAAGTCACAACCCAGATCACTGTAACAAGTATAACATGACTTGTGTGGAATCTACCTAAGCTTAAATTTATTCCTGCTTTTCCTTATCAACATTGATGGAATCCCAGCATACTTATTAGCCTTTATAATAATGAATCCCTTGTGTCATGGTGCCATGCATGATTTAGTTGGCCATCATTTAAACAGTGTTTTAAAAGAAGTGTTTTTCCTGTTGAGTTGTCTGAGACCAGCAAGGATGAAAACCAATGTTTATGGAGATGGGTGCTTTACATATATTACCTCATTTAGTTCAAATGAAAATCCTATGAGACCATTATTACAGACCCATAATCCCTCATCCACAGCTCTTGGAGTCAGATGATTTCAGAAATGTAACATAGGGCATTACCTTCCACCCCCAGCAAAGTCTGGGGCCACATCCTATGATCAGCCACATTCATAAATCTGCAGCAAAACCTTTGACAGTCGCACAAAGTGGGATAAGTTGAGTTTGCTTTATATATATGAAAAAATATTTATAAAGAATTTTTGAAGATTTTTGAATTGTGGATAAGATACCGTGACTTGAATTGTCTCCATCTTACAGATGAGAAAACTGTCTTAGAAGAATTAAGTAATTGGCAAAGGTCACACAGTTAGCAGTGGTGGAGGCAGGATAAAACCAGATGTAGAAAGCCCACTATGCTATGCTACCTCACAAGTATGAATGATGCTGTTTGTGGTGTGTAGCTAATGCCCCAGTAGTACTGGAACTCGAGAGCTGAATTCTGCAAGGTAGGAGGCAGCAAACAAAATCTTCAGTTGCCAGTTAGTCGTGATTTTCATTAATACTAACGATCTGGATGTTTTCTTTATTTCTTTTTAAAGTGTTTTAGTGACTCACACAGATGCAGTAAAAATTTCAGATTTTGGTACATCTAAGGAACTTAGTGATAAAAGTACCAAGATGTCCTTCGCTGGCACAGTAGCATGGATGGCGCCAGAGGTGATACGGAATGAACCTGTCTCTGAAAAAGTCGATATATGGTGAGTGGTGCAATCTGTGCCAACCAGAAAGCCTGTTCCCACTTTCACCCTGTTAGCGCTTTCCTCTTTCAACACGTCTACTTTCCCAAAATATTCTTTAGTATTACTCACTTCTGGTTGATTTCAGTCTCATATAATCTGAGGTACTACCCAGCATGATCATCACACCTGGTAAGAAGGACTGGGGGAGAAGGAATTAGGGTGAATATCCATTCAGTAAGTCATCAGTTTGGGGGACTCCCAGAGAATATGCTGAACTTTCTGGAAAACTAAAAGTTCACTTTATATAGCCATTTAGTATAAAAGTCTTTCTGAAATATACTACATAATTTTCACCTTCTTGAATAAAATACGTTGAACAAAGTTTACCTATTCTTGGTGACTCAGACCATCATTGGGTATATCAGTGATTTACTTTGCTGTGATACAGTTATATGATTTAGACCTATTTGAGGTGTATGGGGCTGTTTGCCCTTTTATTAAACAGCCCTGATGGGCTTTATTTTTTTGGAGGGGGAGTTAATCTTTATTAACTTTTCCTCTGAGGTTACAAATCTCTGCTATTAACAGTATATTTCCCTTGGGACTTCCCTGGCGGTCCAGTGGTTAGGACTCCACGCTTCCACTATGGGGGTCACGGGTTCAATCCCTGGTCAGGGAACTAAGATCCTGCATGCTGCGTAGCCTGGCAGAAAAAAAAAACAAAAAAAAACGAAAAACAAAAAACCCGGTATATTTCCCTATAGTTGTTTTTCTTCCATTCTTAATATTGGCTACTAGTAACTTTTAGACTTAAAACCAAAAAAATAGCATATGTTAAAATTGCATGTAATTTTAGAGTAAATAAGATAAAGTAGAAATGTGGGATCATTTGTAATTTGGGTAATTATTACCAAAGTGTCCTCATTAGGGATTATACCAATTTATGTTCCCAAAAGAAATGTGTAAGAGTGTTTTTACAGTCTCAGCAATAAAATGTGTTAAACTTTGGGATTTTTTTTGCCAACCATATAGGTAAACAAACAGTGTCATATGTGCAGTTTTAATTTGCATTCCTCTTCTAATATTATAAATAAGGTTGTACATTTTTTCATATATTTATGAACCATTTGTAATTTCTTATTTGTGAACTACTCTAATCCTTTACTAAGCTTTCTGATCTTTTATTCTTATCAATTTACAGGAGTATTTTATATATTAAGGAGATTATCCTTTTGTGTATATAAATTATAGGTACTTTTCACTTTTGTTGTTTTTCTTATGGTGGAAGTTTTTTTCCACAGCAAGATTTTCTTTTAAGCAGTTTGATTTATCAATCTCTCCTGTTATGGCTTCTGGATTTCTTAACTAGAAAAGACTTCAACATTCTAAGATTCTTTTTTTTTAATTTCCATATGTTCTTTGATGATTTTTATGATTTCGTTTCTCACATTTAAATCTTTGATACATTTAGAATTTACCTTGATGTAAGATGAAGTGTAAATTTGTTTCCCCAATTCTCCCAACAGCATTTATTGAATAATCAGTTTTCCCCACTGGTGTGAGATGTCACTTCTCTCATATACTCAATTCCTATATGCTTTGGGTCTATTTCTGGATTTCTATTCCATTCCAATATTCTGGCTGACTATTGATCACCAGTGTTAATTATTGAAGCCTTATAGTATGTCTTAATATCTGATAGTGTTGGTTACCCCCTCACTAATTTTCTTTTTCAGAGTTTTCCTGGCTGTTTCTATTTTTCCTGTAACAATATTAGAATTTTAAAACTGGGTATATATTCGATTGAATATTAATAAATGAATAACTAAAATACAAGTCAGTCTTTCTGAAATGTCTTTTATACTTTTCCCGGTGCTACTGTAGGTCTTTTGGAGTGGTGCTTTGGGAGCTGCTGACAGGAGAGATCCCATACAAAGATGTAGACTCTTCAGCCATTATTTGGGGTGTTGGAAGCAATAGCCTACACCTTCCAGTTCCTTCCACTTGCCCTGATGGATTCAAAATCCTTATGAAGCAGACATGGTAAGAAATATGTTTTTCCCAATATTCTCTTTTACCTTCTTCCTCAAAACCATATTTAAAACTCTCTAAACTATATTTAAAACTGCAAGGAAGTCTCTAACGTGTATTTGGAGTGAATAACCTTACTTTGTGTAAAGTCTAGGAGACTTGCAATTTGAGAACTTTGGGTTCAAATACTTGCTCTGCCCTTTTTTATCTGTGTAATTTTGGGTATGTCATCCAAGTATCAGTTTTCTCATCTGTAAAATGGGGGTAACACCTACTCATAGAGTTGTTGTGTTATGATTAATTAAAAGTTATAAATAAAGAATTTGGTGTGATATCTTAAAATAGTAGGCCTTAGTAAATGATAGCTATCATTACTTTACCAGTCCTAAGGGATAATTATTATAAAACAGATCCTAGAGATTTCCAGTTCATCATTAGAGGTATCTCATAATTACATTTTCCTTTTGCTCTTCAGTACATCAAAACAGCCTGAGACGTAGCCACACATGGAGTCAAAAATGTTTTTTATACAGTAGAGTAAAATCTTTATCCTCCTGGACACAACTTCTCAAATGCACAAGCTATTTTTTTTTTTTTAACTTTTAGGCAGAGTAAACCTCGCAATCGACCTTCTTTTCGGCAGACACTCATGCATTTAGACATCGCATCTGCGGATGTACTTGCCACCCCACAAGAAACTTACTTCAAGTCTCAGGTAAGTCTGGAAACTATTCCAGGTGCTGCTAAACAGACAGGAAACTCTCAGTGAGAAGGAGTAAGGGTATTCTGATTCTGATAGCAATTATATAACTCTATTCATTGTGAAACAATAATGATACCTCACACGTATGGCATTTTTGGAGTTTTTTAAGCCCTTAACATATATTATTCCCTTATTTGAAGATAGCATGTATTAAAATGTCATCTTCCTAGTGCGTTCTGGTGAAGTTGTTGGAGAGAAAAGAGGAAAAGAGGATATGAAAACTGTATGTACATACATTTGAATTAGAATTACTGCTGACCTTCATGAAAATATTGCTTTCCTTAAAGTTAGAAAAGCTAAAGTACAGAGGAGGAAAATTAAATCCCAGAGAGAGCCCGTTGATTAAATTAGGCTTTTCACTAACTTTAAGTGTGTCACCTAGTAGCACCAAATAAAATATAATTTAATGTATCTGTTAGCCTTTACTCCATTACTTATGGCTCCATTACTTTTGGCATAAGTCCCAAAACTTATGGCTTAAAACAATAAGCTGTTGTTTAGCTCATGATTCTGTGGGTTTGTAATCTATGCTGGGCGGTTCTTCATTTGGCTTTGACTTGGGATCACTCACGTGTCTGCAGTCAGTTGCCAGGTTGACTGGGAGGCTGGCTGATTCCAGATGGTCTCATTCACAAGTCCAGCGATTAGCTGGCTATTAGCTAGAACACCTCTGTTCTCCTCCACGTGGCTTCTTATCCTTCAGCAGGCTAACTTGGGCTGGTTCACATGGTCTGCTCAGGGTACCAAATGCAGCAAGAGAGCAAGCCCCAGCACACACGTGACTTTCCAGCCTGTGTGTGCGTTGTGGCTGCTAATGTCTCATTGGCCAATGCAAGTCACGGGCTAACCCAGATTGAGAAATAGATTTCACCTCTCGACAAGAGAATCTGTCATCACATGTTGTAAGGCATGGGTGCATTACTGATAAATTTGTGACCATTAAATAAAAATGCTGTAAATGGCATAAGGATCAGTGGTCTAACCACTGTCAAGATGGATAGGGAGTCGTGAGGGATCAGTATACATGAGGTCCTTACTTACCCCTACCAGACCCAGGCAATAGCAAAAGGAGTAAAATGGGATGAAACTATGGCTTTTGAAATAATTGTGATGATCTTAAATTATAGCTTTATGCTTATAGAATTTTAAATATAGTATTACCTAATTTCTTCTCATACAGAAGAAATTTCTTCTCACTTTCCAAAATGAATTTTTGCAAGATGAATTCCATCTCTGCATTGACTTCCAGTATGATTTCAGAGATTCATTTTCAGAGAATTTCTTCTCAGAGAAGAAATATTATTACTAATTAGTGTCTCAGTCTACTCCTAATAGCCCCCAACTCCAATGGGTGATGAGTTTACCTACCAGGAAAGTATGCATTGAAAGCCAACTGGACTGGGAGGGGCATCATCCCTGGGAGTTAAACAAGTCCTCCAATATGCTTTATTACCTGGCCCAACCAGAGGCTTGGAGTACTTGCTTCTCTGGTGTCTGATAAACAGAGAGATATTCCGCCCATCAGATATTGGGGAATATCTTAATTAAGGAACAAGGTCTTTGCAGTTTCTAAGGAATAATAAATCAGAGACCTTTCCTCTATTGCCTGAAGTTCTAACATGCTATGACCCACAAACTTAGCTCTCCCCACACTGTCTTTGAATAGTCTGGCTTGCCCCTATAGTTTTTTAGTGTTTCTGGGGGATTCTTATGTAAGTAAAGTGTTTGATTTTAGAGAAAATAAGAGGATAACTTCATGACATTTCCTATGTTCTTTGATATGCATTCAGGTCAATTCCCTTAGAACTATTAAAACTATTGCCTATCTATAAAAATACATGTAGGTATTGGTTACTGGATTAGAAATCTTTCATATATTTTCTTTTGTTAAGAAGAAGACTTAAGTCCTCTTGTGAAATGAAAGAGAATAATAGTGAGTACTCTCCAAGAACTTTTTCAGACTTTAAGATATGGTTACAATCACAGCGTTGCTTCCTTTACAAGAAAACTATACGTACCACAATTTTGAAAAGCAATTTTTGGTGAGAATACTAAGCCACAAGCCATTGAGAGTATAACTGTACATACTTGGAAGACATCAAATTCTAAACAGATGCTACTTGTGTGCTCCCAGAATATCACTTCTGAAGCCAGCACCACACTTTCTGAATACCCACCATATATATAAAACACTGTCCCCGCAGTTAGTATCCTTACTAAGTCCCCGCAGTTAGTATCCTTACTTGTGTAAATTCACTTTTATTAATCTATGCAGCATTAAGATTAAACTCAGAGAAGGTTCTGTGAGAGCAAGAGTATGAAAAGGAGAGGAAGGGGAGGAAAAGGAATAGAAAGGAAAAACAGTGCATTGGACATCTTTTAATATTCATACATTCTACCACATTTTTCTCCCAGCATAAAATTTTACCTCTCCTTAAATAGTTCAAAATACCCTTGCTAGTTCCTAAAATCTTTCGGGTATTTACAAGCTGATTTGTTTCTGGGTCTGAAATTCAGACTATCTCTGGCTAATGATAATAAAGTATTGGGCTGGCCAAAAAGTTCGTTTGGGTTTTTCCCGAATGAAAACCCATCTTACGGAAAAACCCAAACGAAATCTTTGGCCAACCCAATATGTATGGACTAACGAGGGAGGTACTGGGAAAAGTAACAGATTTTGAGCCTAAACCCCTGTCCTGTGACCTTGGATAAGTCACTAAATTTCCCTAAACCTCAGCTTACTCATCTAAACAATGAGGATAACCATATCTTCCCTTCCTTGTGGAGTTTTGGTGAGGATCAAATAAGATAATAAACATGCAAGTGCATTATAAACTGTAAAGAACTGTTTGATTGTTAAGAGATTATTATTCACCTCCCACAAAGCTACAAAAATTAAGCCTCCTTGGAGGTGTTACATTCTGGATACTTTTTCTTTCTTTTTTTAAGACCCATTTATCCTTGTTTTTATTATTAGAAATGGGAAAATGGTTATTTACTGGTTGCTAATTATAAAGAAGATGGGTTGCTATTTGAGGAATGGGTATTTAATATATGTGAGAAGCACTGGTCTTTGAGTCTGGGGACCTGGATTCTGGTCACCATTACACCATTAATGTGGATGAGTAATTGGATGCCACTGGGCCTCTATTTTCCCACATATAAAATAGATGTAACAATGTCTGCCATATATCTCAGACATGTTTATAAAAATCTAATAACTAAAGTCCTTGGTATTTGCTGCTACTATAGAAAGGAAAAAGTTACATAGGAAGCTAGAAATAAAATTACCTAGGACATCTCAAACTCTAATTGGGAATTTAAGATTGAGAGTTTTTTTAAGTCACGTTATTCTGTATAATCTACAGACATAAAATACATCCTTTTTACTTGTACAATTTGATGTGTTTTGGCAAATATATACACCACAAACAAGATACAGAATATTTTCATCATTCCAATTTTCTCCACATCCTTTTGTATCCAGTCCCTTCCTCCCAGCCCCAGTCCTTGCTAAAAAGATATCTGTCTTCCATTCCTATGGTTTTGTATTTTCCAGAATGTCATATAAATGGAATAATATGATATGTAGGCTTTTGTGCCTGTCTTCGTTCACTTAGCATAATGCATTTGAGATTTGTCCATGTTGTGGTACATGTCAATAGTTCATTCCTTTTATTGCTGAGTATATGCCACGGTAGAGATTCTGGGTACTTTTTCTGATGAACTCCTGAGATGGATAAGATGGCAGCTAGGGAGCTCCATCCACAATTAAATTCCTATTTAAATTAAATTCCTATTTAATTCCACAATTAAATAGGAATTAATTGTCTTTTGACTTTATCCTCCCTCAATGGGCAAGAACTAGTTTTTTAGCACATAGTTTTGCTTTTCGATAACACTTTTATACCTGCGGCCTTGCCTTCTGCCTGCTGACCTCATCAGTCATCAGTCATCCTCATCAGTCATCCATCAATGGTTATTAGCTGCTGGTCGCCACCTTCCCCCAGAACTGTCAGTCAAGAGTGCTGACAAGAGCCCAGCTGACGCCTTCCTGAGAGAAAATGCTTCATCTGTTTCTCATCAAGAGCACATGTATAAGGAAACAGCATATATAGAACAGATGAACAAAGCAACCAATTTCAGTACAATATTAGATTCTGCCAAAGCTATTGCTTCATTCCTAGACAATAACCCATTTCTCCAAGTAGGCAATTATTGCTCCTGGTATTCAATTACATTTGGTATGAGTTTTTAGAAAACATTTTAGCCTGGTCCCAGATCCCAGCTGCTAGGTACGTCACGTGCCCTGCTTCCGAGCTCTTTCACAACCCTCTGTCTTTGCACCTTTCTAGTTTCCTTTTGAGTGCCACCATGACCACCCAGAAATTCAGGGGCTGGGAGTTGCAGACAGATAGCTCATTATAGGGACAGACTCTTCTACCTTAAGAGTAATTTCATTGGGGGCTTCCCTGGTGGCGCAGTGGTTGAGAATCTGCCTGCCAATGCAGGGAACACGGGTTTGAGCCCTGGTCTGGGAAGATTCCACATGCCGCGGAGCAACTAGGCTCGTGAGCCACAACTACTGAGCCTGCGTGTCTGGAGCCTGTGCTCCGCAAAAAGAGAGGCCACGATAGTGAGAGGCCCACGCACCGCGATGAAGAGTGGCCCCCACTCGCCGCAGCTAGAGAAAGCCCTCTCACAGAAACGAAGACCCAACACAGCCAAAAATAAAAATAAATAAATTTTAAAGAAGAGTAATTTCATCATGAGCAAGTAGGCACTTAGGCACAAGCTGGGCACTTACGTGGGGAGACAGTAAAGAGGACTCATGCCAATCAAGATTTGGACTTGACAACCTCTAAGACCTTTCTGACTCAGAATCTATGTTTTCCCACTATTTAGCCCCTCAACATCCTGCTTCTCTATTCCTCAAGCTAGGCTGGAGCTGGCTCAACTTCTTTTTTTACTTTATAAAAATTGTGGTAAAATATATATATAATTTGCCATTTTAACCATTTTTAAATATACAGTTCAGTGGCATAAATTACATTCACAATGTTATAAAACTGTCACCATTATCTATTTTCAAAATTTCTCACTACCTCATTAAGCAATAACTTCCCATTCTGTCTTCCCCCACAGCCCCTGGTAATCTCTGTTCTACTTTCTATCTCTTTGAATTTGCCTATTCTAGATATTTCATGGAAGTAGAATCATGCAGTAGTTGTCTTTTTGTGTCAGGTTGGTTTCATTTAGCATGTTTTCAAGGTTTATCTATTTTGTAGCATATGTCACAACTTCATTCCTTTTTATGACTAAATAATATTCTACTGTATGGATATACC
Organism: Leucopleurus acutus; assembly: GCF_964270905.1. Taxonomy (NCBI): domain Eukaryota; kingdom Metazoa; phylum Chordata; class Mammalia; order Artiodactyla; family Delphinidae; genus Leucopleurus; species Leucopleurus acutus. The sequence goes on along the minus strand of NC_139147.1, from coordinate 82,116,810 downwards.
CTATTTTATTTATCCATTGATATATTAGTTCAGCTTCATTTTGACACATATTATGAGAGAGAAGAGAAGCAAGGTTTGGGTACAAGAGCTTCAGTCTACTGATTGAATAACTGAAAGACTGGAGAAGACAAAAACCTTCTAGATGTTACAGCCTTTCCCAGGCCTTATGTGGGTTATAAAGAGGATTCCATTCATGACAGTAACCCAACTGTCACTGTATTTTTCCCTTACCTGCTTACACAGGACTTAAGTACCTTGTGAAGCACTCCGTACTCCCTCCCTCCACCTTACATGCAGTTTGGGGGAATCCCCAGTAACGAGTCGGGGGGATCTCAAACAGCCTCATATTAATGTCTGCCCTACTTTCCAGTGACTCTAGCTGGAACAGCACTCTTCCACCAAGCATCTGCTGGGTATTACTTTATTGGTTAGTACTGTTTTCTGCTGAAAGGCTGTAGTCCCCAGCTGGCATCCAGTGGACACTGCCGTATCCTTAAGGCACTGCCATCACCCACCAGGAGCTGCTATTTTATGGAGAAGCTCTGGACTTCTCCATATTCCAAAGTTGCACATTGTTCTGTTTATGCAATGAATTGTTCCTTTCCCTGTTGAGTTACATTTTGTTAAAGGTCGCAGAATAGTGCTGATTATGGCCCAAAATTTTACAGATATTAGTGGAACAAATGGGAAATGCCTCTCCACTCCTATGTTGATGGCTTTGTTATAGGTCAAGATCACACAGGATTCCTTCTTCCCTCATATTTTCTTTCATAGACTCCTTAATCTCTGTGCAAATTGGCTTCAGCCTGCCCACCTCCATTTCTTAGTTATGCCCAGAAATGTCTAAATTGCAGATTAAGTGCAAATTGGAACTCCTATTACATAAAGATTCTAAGTATAGTGATGGAACTCCAAAATTAACATCTACCTGTAACACAGTACCTTTGGGGAAAACATTATTAATCAGTACCTGGTGTTTTCCCACAGAGGGAACTTCTTTTGGGAAATCTACTTTCTTAATAAGTTTCAATCTTGAGAAGGTTTTCTTTAAGTTTCACATTCCCGTAAGCTAGATGTCAGGAGGTTTATTTCCTCTAGAATTTAAAAAATCCGATCTGTGATATCTGATTCCTCACTGCCAGAGGGAGGTATTCCTTTTCCTGGTCCCTTCTTTAAGTGCTGGAGTAGAATCTACTGACATGTTTTTCACAAAAGAGGATGCTTTAAGGCCCACATTTGGCCCTCTCCCTTATCCTTCTTAGGTCCAACAACTCTTGATTTTCATCTTTGGCCTCTTAAAGCTCAAATGCTCTTCCTACTTCATGACTTTGATCTGATGCCTGAGAGAACAGCATTACCTGGGGCTCAGCCAAACCTGCATTTACTGCTTAGATACAGTCAAAGACTGTTACCAAACAATGGACAGTGCATTCTAGAGCTCCGCTCTTTGATGACATCGGCTGTCAGGTTTGATGCCCGAAAGTCAACTAACAGAAATCTCTCCCCCCAATGGTCAGTCAACATATATATATGTGAAGATCTAATGTATTATAAACAGATAAGTAGGATGACCACTTTCTAAATAATTGCAATATAATTTCCTCTATAAAAATAAATGAAGGACTTCCCCAGCGGTCCAGTGGTTGAGACTTTGCCTTCCAGTGCAGGGGGTGTGGGTTCGATCCCTGGTTGGGGAGTAAGATCCCACATGCCTCGCAGCCAAAAAACCAAAATGTAAAACAGAAGCAATATTGTAGCAAATTCAATCAAGACTTTTTTAAAAAACGAGAAACAGCAAATTTGGGGAGAAACTTCTGTAACTTCACAACTACTTAAGCATAATTTCTTCCATGATCTACAGAGATCATTTTTAACATGAATCTGAAAGTAATAGAATAGCTCTAGAAGAAGATGATACAATTAGAAACATTTGGTTACATATCTAGCCTTCACTAGAAATTATTTTAGATAATCTCATTAGCTTCTTGGGATAGTAGTGTGTACATAATTTGAGGAAGCGTCTCCTTTAGCTGCTTTTCTAGAAATGGTCTGTAGACTATATTCCTGCAGAGATGTTCCTACCTCCTAAAATTTAGATAAATTGGTCTGAAATTCAATGCCCTATGGAAAGTCCAATGTCCTTTTTAATACTTCTGTGAATTCCTGGGAGATTTATAATTTCATGGACACTTTGACTCTGTTTACTTGGGCCCCCATTCCTGCCATCTTTTGGTTGTTCCTTTATCTTTTTCCTGTCTTTGACCTAAGCATGAAGTTCAGCACCTTTCCTTGATTTAAAAAAACAAAACAAATAAAAACACTCATCCAAAGTCAAGGTGAATGTCAGAGGCTTTACTAAAGGTTTAGGAAATTGGAAGAGGCTTACATTGTGAACAACTTAAATCACACATTAGATATCCATCCCTCTCCTAAAATTTTTGTCAAACTACTAAAATGTTTGGCCGTGCTCTTTCTCCTCCTTCCCCTTCTCTCTTTTCTTTTCTTTCCCCCACCTCCAAATTCCCGTATAATTCCCCATATTTTTATCCCCATCTCCGCTGTTCTTGCCCCTTGGATCTTCTATTCCAAATATTTTCTCAAGATATTTTCATAAACAAAGCCTAGGAGGAATTCTGGTCCAAATGTAAAGACGATCATATTGTCACTGACACATGCTTGTACCATATGGTTATCAGAGCTGTTCTTTCTAGCCAGGCTCTCTCAGCCACCATCCTGACTTAAAATTGAGCTCTTTTGTTCCAGAGATGATGGCTAGCATGCCAGCTGTGATGTTTCTTTCGGTTAGTACTGAAAGAAAATTAGAAAAGACAGCACTGAGTACTGGACTAAATACAGAAAACAGGGTGAGGAGTGGGGTGGGGTGTGCAGATACACTAGCATGAGATATTTTGCTATCAAATAACATTTATTGAACATCTATTCTATAAGGCTCTTTAGTAGAAGCATACAGGGGGGAAAATCTTGTACATGATCCTATGGTTATATCAGGGATTAAAACTCCTGGACTATTAACAAAATCTAATTTGTCCTTGCCTAGGCTGAATGGAGAGAAGAAGTAAAAAAACACTTTGAGAAGATCAAAAGTGAAGGAACTTGTATCCACCGATTAGATGAAGAACTGATTCGAAGGCGCAGAGAAGAGCTCAGGTCAGCTGATGTCTCCTACTTCACCTCTTCTCATTCCCAGGTCTTCAGATATTAGCAGGAACCCTTGCTGTGAATCATTTCATTTTCTACACACCTTGCACTTCTGCTGGTTATTGTTATTCTCTTTAAAAGTTGGTCCTCCCTTATATCACTTTTTTACCGTCTCCCCCCCCCCCACCTCTGTTATCCTCCTTTATTATATCTCTGCAACAAGATTCCTGGAGCAATGCTATTTGTTTATTCAGCCGCTGTCCTAGGTAACATGAAAGGTCAGAAGTTTATAAGATGTAGTCCCTGGCCTCAAGAGGCTCATAATCTGTCAAGGGATAGAACACATGTTCTCAGATAACCACTAGATTAGACAGGATCTGTAGTGTGGATAAGTATAAATGAGTGATGAGTGACCGTGCTTTAACTGCATATTTCCCTTAACATATATTATACTGTATTCTTATTAAGATATTGCCAATACTGCACAGACAAAGGCTGTACATTATACATAAATTGCATTCAGTTTTATCTGTAGCCCTCCTGGCTATCCTATATGGCTGGATATGACCCTTAACAATCAACTAAGTGGAAAACTTGGATTTCCCATCTCCCACTCACTCTTGTCTGAGTCTTTGCATCGGACAAGGGAGTCTTAAATTTAGAGGGCCCTTGGGCAAGTGCTTTTGAGATAAACCACCCTGTTCTTGTTTCATCAGAGCTGACCTTAGTTCTCCCTCACATTCATCAGCTTCACTGCTTCCGTGTTTTCTTTGATAGGCATGCTTTGGATATTCGTGAGCACTATGAGAGGAAACTTGAGCGGGCTAATAATTTATACATGGAATTGAGTGCCATCATGCTGCAGCTAGAAATGCGGGAGAAGGAGCTAATCAAGTATGTATCCAGACCACTGTGTCCTGACTGATTTGGGTCTATCCATTGGCTGAAATGTACTACTCGTCCAGGTTGCTGCTACTCAGAACTGGCAGCTATTTTATTCGTCCACCCAGCATTCCTTAGGGCATGTGCCAGGCACAGGACCCCGCCCCGGTGAGGCTTACAGCTGAGTGGAGCTGCCACAGAGCTGGTTCTAGGGGACTATGCGCTTGACAAGCCTTTGCCACTTCAACCTGCCGAATGGCTCAGGAAAGGGGTCCTCATTTCAAGAAGAGCCTGGTGTGGATGCATGGGAGCTTACTGCCCCCTGGGGAAGTAAGGCAGCTGCTGCAAGTGGTTCAGGGTATTCCTGAGAATGGTGAGAAACCCTGGGGTCCTGACTAAAACAGCAGCTGCTGAAAATAAGTAGGACTTCAGCCACTGCTGTGTGTCTCATGAGGCATGTTGGGGACAGGAGGGTTGGCCTCCAAGTCCATCTGCGACCTGAAGAAAAAAATGAAGTCAGGTTAGTTTGAATTTTTTTTTTTTTTTTTCCTTTTTAACCTGAAGAGCCGCCTTGCTATTCTTCCGATAGCCTGTATCTGTTAAGTGTGGCCAGAATCTCTGGGTGGAGTTAACCTGTGAAAACATTCTGCCCAACTTTTCTGTCTGCGGTGAATGAGACATAGCTTTTTCTTTCATTCTTCAGGCGTGAGCAAGCAGTGGAGAAGAAGTATCCTGGGACCTACAAACGACATCCTGTCCGTCCAATAATCCACCCTAATGCCATGGAGAAACTCATGAAGAAGAAAGGTGTGCCTCACAGACCTGGGATGCAGGCCAAGCGGTGAGCACCTGTACTGACCTGATATTCAGATGAATGGGGAAACATGCCCCTAAAATACATGATCAGATGATGGTGGGTGTGGCCACACGGTACCACGTCGTCAGCGCACTTGCCTCTAGATATGGCCTAGGCAGGTGGGAGAGAGTGTGTCATGGACTCCAGGAATCTAGTTTTTACTGTCTGAGGCTTTGATGTTTATTACCTTAGCATGGAATAATGAAAAGAGAAATGAACTGGGGGCCAAACAGACCTGGATTCAAATCCTGGCTCTGCCTATTAGAAGCTGTGTGATTTGGATCATGTCACTTGACCACTCTCAACCCCATGGGTAAAACGGTGTAACTATAGCACGTGAGATTTCTTTTTCTTTTTTTGACCCCTAGTGCACAGAATTGAGTTCACCATAATTCTTGATTTATGCAACATTGGTCCGTGCATGTCCCACTTTTATTTATTCATTTAGTTAGTTCTTTTTAATAATGTAATAAGTGCCTGTAAATCCACCACCAAAAACAAAAGCAGGCACTTTGATAATTACCTGTGTCTAACCATATAGTTCCCCTCATCCCACTCCTGTGTGGAACTTTCATGAGGTTTAAATAAGACAACGTGTGAAATCACCTAGGAAATCATAGTTGCTCAAAAAAAAAAATGGGTTTTTAATTGTTTTAAAAGATGCCCTTTCCCCTAATTATAACACATTTTCCTTATATTAGTTTAATTTTAGAATGCTCTTCCAGTCAGTTTTTATTACCAGACTCTGCTAGAGCCTCATTCCTCCCAAGGAATAGAGAGTTGACCCTATCCTAAATTAAAGCAAAAGAAGGAAATATCCCTTAACCTGGGTTGTAGACCCAGCAGTGAGACTTGAGCTAAATGCAGGAAGAATAAAGACAGTGAGAAAATGCAAACCAAGCGTGTATTTTAAGGCTTTCAGAACAGTGACCATTCCAGCACAGCATGACTAACATAAATCTAAACTACTGAGGGATAACTACATGGATTCATTCCAGTTTTGCTTTTACTGACCATCTTCTGGTCAAGCTCTGAGAAATTGTTTTCAGTTGGCACCCGGCAAAACCTTCCAGGAATCCCAGCACCTCTCTTCTTTTGGTGTACAAACGAGGCACAGACTTCACCTGCTGGCTCCTCCCTGCGGTCTGCCGACAGTTAAAACAAAGAGCACTTTGGGAGAAAATAGTACTGTTTAATTCTTCACAGTGTGAGCTTGTGTTTACTTTTATTTTGCCTGTGAGAAATGCATTTGCAAGAGTTTGATAGCACCAGTAGATGCTTAGTCAGTGAGCTGAACTTGTCTGGAAAGGTAACCCGGAGTAGGTATTAGAGTTGCAGAGAGTTATGCTTTCAGTTGATTGCCCCTGGAAAGATTTATGTTTCAGATTACTTGGACAGTCCAGTGATTATGGAGTCAGAAGGCCAATGCCCACTGAGGTGATCAGAGAGGAGAAACCATCCACTATCCTTTAGCCTTGGTTTCAGTTTGTGTTTAGTTAGGGACTGAAAAGAGAGTCGGAGTTCAGTGATGGATCCACCAAGCCCATCATGAGTGAGTATAGTCTAATAAGATAATCTAAATACTTCATAATATGGAGAAGCTTGGAATGGAGGAAGAACTATTTCTCGGTGTTCAAAAACTTGGCTTCAAGTTGTGAGTTTTACCATTTACTAGCTTTGTGAGAGACACAAGCCAGCTAAGTTACCCTCTGATCCCTCAGTGCCCTCATCTGTAACATGGATATTGTAATGGTAGGAAACTTGTGTTTTATATATTGTAAATTGCTTTGTCAACTGTGAAGCGCTGTCTCAGCGTTATTCTTTGAGTTTTGCACTGCCAGGTTCAATAAACACAGCCTTTACCTGACTTAATGGCACTCTCACCTTAGCTTTCTTTTAGATCCCGCCATAGCCAGTTACTGTGTAAGTATTGATAGATGCCCTAACTGGGCCTTGGAGGGCTCTCTTTCCTCAATAAAAAGCCCCAGGACCTCCTCGATCCAGATGCCTTCTGTGCCACAAGTTGGCCAGCTGACCACAAAGCTGTGAATCTGAGACAGGAAGATGCTGACAGTAGCACAGTACCCTACCCGCCTCATCATAAACCAATTATACCTGGAACTTCTGTGCTAAGACAAGCCTTTAACTGAACTTCTCCTGAAAGAGAAGAAAAACCCATCTCCTATTGCCGGATGCCTACTGATTTCCCGTGAGCCTCTTCAAACTGTAGTCCTTAGTTCAGCATCATCTGAGAGCGCGGCTGCTAAACGCAGGCTCTTAGGCCCCATCCCAGACCCGTGCAGTCATTTCAACAAGCTCCCAAGTGATTTGTACGCACCTTCAAGCTGTATTCTGACGTCCAACAAGCCAGACTATCAAGTAGGAGAGACTGCTTGTCTGGATTCTAATAGTAATGAGCTGTGAGACCAGGAGCCACTTTGGCTGGGGTTTGGGTTCTTCATCACATAGGATGAAGGCAGGACTGCATCTGTGGTTTCCTTACAAGGTCTGGGACCCCCTAGGGCCTGAACAGAGGTGTCTCTGAGGCCACTGCAGGGGTAGAGAGGACAAGGAGGGGGAGCCCCATGGGAGGGGCTTCTGCTCTCCCTCCTCTCTTCAGCTGTTCTACTATATCTGGGTTTGGGTTTTTTAAGATATAATTGACATATAACATTATATTAATTTCAGGTGTACAACATAATGATTCAACATATGTGTATATTACAAAACGATCACCAAAATAAGTTTGGTTAACATCTATCACCACACACAGTTACAAATTTTTTTTCCTTGTGACGAGAACTTTTAAGATGTACTCTCTTAGCAAATTTCAAATATCCAATACAGTATTATTAACTATAGTTACCATACTGTACACTACATCCCATGACTTATTTATATCATAATTGGAAGTTTGTACCTTTGACCCCCTTCACCCATATCGCCCACCCCCTATTCCCACCCCCACCTCTGGCAGCCACCAATCTGTTCTCTTACTGTATCTATTTTATATATTGGGTTTCTCATAATTCATCTGAGTAAAGGATTCTGTTGTTTTTTTTCAAAAAAAAAAAAAAAAGAGTTTGGGCCCTCCAGCTCTGAAATCTCCAGCTGATTTGTGTCTGTCTGGTCCGAAAGAAGGGTGGGGCTACTCTTTGGGAGGAAGGAGGTAGCGATACTACCTGGCATCCTAGAGTCTCTGCCCTGAATCAGTTCTTCAGTTTAGAAATCATTTATTGGTTGCCTGTGTGCCTTGGTGTTGGTGTGTGTAAGGTTTACCTGCAGGCTCTGGGTTCCTCCTGCACGTGAGCCACGTGACTAGCTCAGTGGGCTGAGAGAGGCCCTCCTCCCTTTAGGAACACGGTAGAATACCAGGTCGTTCCACATGAGCCCTTCTCTTACTGGCTCTACGCAACCTCCTGGGCTCTCTATTAATTCCCCCTCCTCTACTGCCACCCCCTTCGGCCCCTTCCTGAAACAGTTATTGAGTACCTACTGTGAGCAAGACTCCTTGCTAGTGTCCTCCACATGCAAAGGTGGATATGACTTAGTAGCAGCCCTCAAGGGGACCATGTCTAGACGAAACTCCCTGAATTTAGCCTCTTGTCTAATTAACTGCAGTTTCCTTCTCTGGTCCCAGACCTCTGTCCTTTGTGATCCCGCATGGGATCCATCACCAGACAGAGTTCTGATCGTGAGCAAACACCCATGCCTGTGCCTTGGCATATTGGCACCAAGCTGAGAGCTGATACTATGAGGAAGAGGTCAAGAAGCCTGTAGGGTAAAATTAGAATTTAAAGGGGTTTGAGTACTCAGCTAGTGAAGCACAGAATAAAATCCAGAAGGAATAAAGGGAATCCTCTGTAAGTGGACATTAGGTTGTTTCTAGCTTTCTGCTATTTTAAACAATGCTTTAACATAACATCTTCCAACATACATCTTTGTGCACATCCGTTATCTCCACTGGATAAATCCCTGTGTATGTAACTGCTGATTCAAAGATTATGTGTACTTTAAGGCCTGGGATACATTTCCCCAAACTTGAATGTGTCTTCATGTGTTTAAAACCAAACCTGTTCTTTTCTCCCAGGCCAGATCTGTTGAGATCTGAAGGTATCCCCAGTGTGGAAGTGGCTCCCACTGCATCCCCTTTGTCTGGAAGTCCCAAAATGTCCACCTCCAGCAGCAAGAGCCGATATCGGAGCAAACCACGCCACCGCCGCGGGAGTAGCCGAGGCAGCCATAGTGACTTTGCGGCGATCTTAAAAAGCCAGCCAGCCCGGGAAAATTCACCCCATCCCACTTACCTGCACCAGGCTCAGTCCGAATACCCTTCTCCCCATCACCGTAGTCCTCTGCAGCAGCAACACCAGCAACCCCCTCCTGCCACGTCTCAGAGTCACCGTCCCAGACTCGATATGCACGGACAGGACGTTGCAACCTGCGCCAACAACCTGAGGTATTTTGGCCCCGCGGCAGCCCTACGGAGCCCACTCAGCAGCCATGCTCAAAGACAGATGCCTGGCTCCAGCCCTGACCTCATCTCCACGGCCGTGGCAGCAGATTGCTGGAAAAGTTCTGAGCCCGACAAGGGCCAGGCTGGCCCCTGGGGCTGTTGTCAGGCTGACCCCTATGACCCCTGCCTCCAGCGCAGGCCAGAACAGCATGGGTCCGTAGACGTCCCCTCTGCCAAGCCCGTGGGGAGGAACCCCAACCTTTTCAAGCCACCAGCACACAATCCTCTCTCGGAAAATGCCCAAGGTTCTGAGAAAATGGAAGAAAAGGAATTCAGCGGCTGTGGGTCTGCATCATCCCTCAACACCTCTCATCACATCACCCCCCCAGCGCTACCTCGAAAAACAAGGCCCCTTCAGAAGGTAAGGTGTGATGACAGCCGCGGTGTGTGTCACTGCCTTCAAGGAATGTCAGAGCCTGTCATATTCTATGCAGTATAAAACGTACATAAAAAATATGCATTTTGTAAAAGGATGAGATAACAAAAGCATAAATAGCAATTTACTTTTAATACTTTCCACACTGCTTAAGTGATGGACTAAGGAGTACACTTTGGAAACTCCTGAATCAGGGGACTGATTCAAATGTAGATAATCTATCAATGAAAAATAGCCATATGTTAGCAACATGTCATCAAAATAGTTTGGAATCCGCTACTCTAGCCTAGTCCTAAGGGATGTAGCAAGAAGGAAGGCTCCCGTTATAAAACATGTTTGGGAAACAGTATTCTCTGTCCCCTCTTGGAGCTTCCTAAGCTCACATTAACAAATCCTAGGCTTTGAGAAATCATGCAATAACCTTGTTTAATCCAGCACTTCCCTCACCTATGTGACCGTATTGCCTTTTTAAAATAACATCTATTAATCCCCCATGGAACTAGCTTTCTTCACAGTATCACCTTAATTAATAACCGTCATGATCCAGCTGGTTCTCAGTCACTGAAACCTGTTCCTCGCCCACTGGCTGCCTGTGGTTTATTAGCTGGGAGGCAGGCTACCTCTCCTCCCTTGTGGGTAAGAGCCCAAACTTGGGAGTCAGACCTGAGTTCAAAGCCAGGCTCTTCCACTTATTACCTTTATGAACATCGGTTTCTAATCTATGAAATGGGGCTAATAGTGGACCCTGTCTCATTGGTCGATGTGAAGATTAAATGAGTTAATACATATAAAGCATTCAGAACAGGACCTGGCACGTAGCAACCTTCCAAAAATGTGAGCTCATCTTGCTAATGTGTTAAAAATAACACTAGGTATGAAAAGTATTTAGCACAGAGAAAACACCCACTCAATTCTAACTACTGTTTCATATCATCGTTCATCAGAAGTTCAGTTGAAGGAATGAAAATGTCTAAAATGTAAATGAGGATGTTTTGGTCAGCTAGACATTTACTAGAAAAGAAGTTGAAGCTGAAGGCCACTGTCTCAGAACTGTATTTCTTCCTCCGCATACAGTGCTGCTATTGACTGAGCTTTCCCAGAAATAAATTGTGTTTCAGGTAGTGCAGTGGATTTGGGCTAAGTCAGTCTCTGCTCCTCTGACCCCTAAAGCCAATAACATAATTTTTTCATAACAACTTTATTGAGATACAATTCACATACCACACAGTTCTCCCATTTAAAGTGTATAACTCAGTTCTTTCTCTCGAGTTGTGCAGCCATCACCACAACTAATTTTAGAATATTTCCATCACCCCAAAAAGAAACCCTGCACCCTTTAGCAATCACCCCATTCCCCCGTCCCCTCCCAAGTAACATGTATCTTTGAACCATCCTGATGCCATTTTGAGGCATCCGTGGGTCTGCAGGCCACGGAACACACCCCTTCTACTTTTGGCCTCACTAAAACCACACTCCCACAGAGCAGCTTAACTTCTCTCTGCTGAGATACACTCCCACGGGTCTTCTAGGGGGAAGTGCTCATCTCCACAGTCAGGATAACTCCATCCCTGTCTTTCCTACGCAAAAAAGCCCATCAGAATACAAATGGGTAAAAGTGATGGATTGTCAGAAATGACTTTAAAGGTAAATTATCCTCAATTTTTGGTACAGTTATTTGGACCCACTTACCCACCTCACAAGGGATTGTAGTAATCCCGTGCATTAATGACAGTTGATCTGAAGTGGGGCTGTTCCTATGCCCTGGAAGGGAAATGGAATCTTCCCTCACAGGGAAGATCATGTTCTCAGATGGGACACTTACCCACCCTTCCAGATCAACCACAGAGCCCCAGCAATGATGAGGCCTCAGATGTCCCAACCAGAGTTCTCTTGTCTGTGCCCACATGCTGACTCAGTCATGTGCTAAGCACCTGCCTTGTATGCAGTGTTGTATTAATGGTGGAGGAGGAATACAGTACAACAAGATGGGGTCTGACCCTAAATAATGTATGTCTTAGTTATAGAGATGATGTAAGCATAATAACTATAATATTAGTGAAAAGGTGATTGGTACATAAAAGGGGAAAAAGTAGTTGTTGGGCTTTGAAGAACTAAAAGATCACCTCTTATTGGAGTCTCTATATCAGAGCCTAGAACCACAAGTGACAATGGTTACAAGACACCACCCCAAAATCCAAGACCTCTTCTCCAGTTTCCCCTCTTCAAGTTCAGGGCCTTTCATCATGGACACCCAGGGAAAGTTGCTAAATGAATGAAGAGATATATGTTTAAAAATAACAGCAAGCTACCACTCAATGTCTTTGATGAAAATTAAATCTTTTACAGGGACTGTGTGCGTGTGTGTGTGTGTAAGAGAGAGAGAGAAAGAGAAATAAGACTCTTCCCTCCTTGTTCTCCTCAGAGTGGAGATGACTCCTCTGAAGAGGAAGAAGGGGAAGTAGATAGTGAAGTTGAATTTCCACGAAGACAGAGGTAAAACCAATAAACACATGTGATTGCCTTCAGTGTAATCAGGGAAAATCCTGAGTTTGCCCTCCGGTTCGATCATAGGCTGCTTTCTAGCCAGCTTGTAGGGAAGTTGGAACCTACCATTGCCCATTTTGGCAGCTGGCTATGCACAGCAGATTCTAGTTTATCCAAATTCACTAGCTAGGAACTGCAAGATGGGGAAAATAAATATGGATTCAAGGTTATAATTGACAACATAGTGGGCAGTTTATGAGAGATGGCTGTGCTGTTTTATGGGTAATTTTACTGATTTCTAGTGTGCCTCCCTATATTAGTCAGCTCAGGCTGCCATAACAAAATACCACAGACTGGGTGACTTAAACAATGGAAATTTATTTATCCCACTTCTGGAGGCTGGGAAGTCCAAGTTCAAGGTTCCTGGTGAGAACTCTCTTCCTGGCTTGCAGACAGCAGCCTTCTTGCTTTGTCCTCACATGGTGGGGGAGAGAGAGAGAGAGCTTCATCTTATAAGGCCACAGACCTGTCAGATTAGGTCCCCACCCATATGACCTCATTTAACCTTAATTACCTCTTAAAGACCCTCTCTCCAGATTCAGTCACATTGTAGGTAAGGCTTCAACATATGAATTTGGGGAGGATGCAATTAAATCCATAGCACTCTCCATGCCTTGGGTTTTATACCTCAAATTAAGTATAATTAAATGAGTCGAGTCCTCCTTCCACCCATCCTTAGAAATAGCTTCCTGCCTAGCCAGCAATAATAACTTTGCTTATAGGACTAAAGAAGGACCACACCCCTCATTTCTAGAATTAAGAGCTGCCCTTTTGTAGAAGTATGGAAGGTAGTTTTCCTCCCAGGAGGCTTTTCTGCTACTAGGCATCTGTTTTTGAAGAGGAAGCCTTTAAGAATCCCCCAGGAAGGTTTGTGTACCTACGCAGAACCAGGAATTTCCTAAAACCAAGGGACTTCTAGTACTTTGGTAAATTGTACTCCAGGTCCCTATGCTGTACACAAAATTGAAATCTGTCCTCATCCCCTGAGCTATTCCTACCACATTGCCATTGCTGTCTTGTTGTTTCCTTGGACGCTGTGTTTTCTCCTATGCAGGGACATTGAGCCCGAATAAAATGTCTTTTCATCCTCTGACCTCATTCTACAGGCATCACAATTATGTTACTTCCAGCTTTTGTTCTTATGACCACCATTAACTCAGCCCACCTGATGGCTTCCCACCTTTCTTTCTTGCTATGATGCAAAATTTTGGTTTTACCTCACAGTTTTGCTTTTAATATTATAACATTCTTCTCTCTGTCTCCCTTCTGCATTACCAGACTTTCTTTCTTTCTTTCTCTCTTTCTTTGTTGGATCTTCATTGCTGCACGTGGGCTTTCTCTAGTTGCGGTGCGCAGGCTTCTCATTGCAGTGGCTTGTCGCGGAACACAGGCTCTAGGCGCGCAGGCTCAGTAGTTGTGGTGCAGGGGCTTAGTTGCTCCGCGACATGTGGGATCTTCCCGGACCAGGGCTCAAACCCGTGTCCCCTGCATTGGCAGGCGGATTCTCAACCACTGTGCCACCAGGGAAGCCCCTGGATTACCAGCCTTGAGAAGGTGTGAGTCCTACTTTAACTTCCGTTCCCCACATGGGCTTCCTCCATCTGGCCTCTTTTCATGTGTCCTTGATGCCACCCCCGCCCCCAGCCCATCACCTGGCCTGCCCATCACCCAAACTCAGATCATATGCCATCAAAATCGCTTTGTACTAAGAAATACAGAAAGATCAGACAATGACAGAGGGAAAGGGCAGTCTTCTTTTTTCTTATTTGTTTTGTTTGTTAAGTCAGTGTAAGCTAACAGTATTCTTATTTACTAGGCTTCTTGCAAACAATGGAAAAGAAATGAGGAACTTTCGTAAATCCCCTCCCCCTACCCCAGGAGCTTTGCCTCATCAGAGCTAAACCCAGATGTTACCTGGAATGAGCCAGCAACTGGCTGGGCAGCGCCCACAGCTGCAGAGTGAATGTTCCTTCCAAGCACATTTCTGTTGGGGGTCGGCCTTCTGGGCCGCTCTGCCCCATGAGAAACGCCCCACCATGCCCAGGCAGGTAGGGAAGGACATGGTGGCACGTGAGTAGACCTGGCCCGAGCCCAGCTCTGCTGTGTGGCCTTGAACACGTCACTTCCCTTCTCTGCCTCCAGTTTTCTCCTCTGGGAGAGGAGTCAGACCAGAGACTCTCCAAAGTCTCTTTCACCCTTGAGAACCTAGGTGGTTGATTCTCTGTGTATAAGAAGCATACTCTCAATGTGAACGTTTCCATACCACAGCGGTGTACACAGTGTCATTAGACCAGCTGATTTTCTCAAAGACCAGCGGTAGCCATCAGTTTTGGAGCGTTGTGTGGAGCCACATAAACATATAAAGCAAACAAAGCTCAGATTTCTCTCTCTGTTGCTTGAAACAGTTTCTACCTTTTGGGATTTGACTCTCCCTCAGGGGCAGGAAAAAAGAACTAGATCACCTCCCACCAAGGCTGCGACTGACAGACAAGGAAAGGAAAGTAAGGACTTCCCTGGCGATCCAGTGGTTAAGATTCAACGCTTCCACTGCAGGGGGCGTGGGTCCGATCCCTGGTCAGGGAACTAAGATCCCGGGGCATGCCAAAAAAAAAAGGAAAGTAGCCGTTCCTGGGACTAAGTTCCTCTGGTTCTTTGTGGTTCTAGGCCCCATCGCTGTATCAGCAGCTGCCAGTCATATTCAACCTTTAGCTCTGAGAATTTCTCTGTGTCTGACGGAGAGGAAGGAAATACCAGTGACCACTCAAACAGCCCTGAGGAGTTAGTGGATAAACTCGAAGACCGCCTGGCAGAGAAGCTAGATGACCTGCTGTCCCAGACGCCGGAGATCCCCATTGAGATATCCTCGCATTCAGACGGGCTGTCTGACAAGGAGTGTGCTGTGCGCCGTGTGAAGACGCAGATGTCTCTGGGCAAGCTGTGTGCGGAGGACCGTGGCTATGAGGTGGGGGGTTCTCCTCCCTTCTCCTCTCATCACTCTTCCCTTCCTGGAGCTCTTTGGGTTAGAACATGCTCAAGTCCTTAGGGCCTTTACAATCATCATCTAGTATATAAGATAAAACAACTGCCTCCATGAAGTCAGTAGAAGTACAGAGATAACAAAGCCCCCCCCCAGAATGGGGGCAGTTCTCCCAAAGGAAGCACAAACACGGAACTGCTCAGGAACCCTTCATTCCAAGATTTCACTCAAGCATCACTTCCGACCCCATCTCCCAACCTGGTTAAGGGTGTGAGCTTCCCTCCTCTGTGTCCCCACCAGCCCCTACATGCTATCAGAGCACATGTAACACTTTAGTTCACAGACGGTACTGCCTTCTGAGAGGCACGATAGCATAGTGGTTGGAAGTGTAGACCCTGAAATCTGACTGCCTAGATGCAAATCTCAGCCTTTCCACTAACTCACTGGGTGACATTGGGTAAGCCACTTAACCTCGCTGTAGGTCAGTTCCCTTATCTGTAAAATGGGTATGATAACAGCCTCTATTTCATAGGGTGGTTGTGAGGATTGAGTGGATTAATAGATGTTAAAGCACTTACAGCAGTGCCTGGGACATAGTAAACAATATATGTAGGGCTTTGGGGGCACTGTTATCACTGTCATCACCTTCGTCATAATTGCCATCATCATCTTTATATGTCTTCTTTCTCCGTAAACCCCACAAGGACAGGACCTGATCTCCTTTATCTTAGCGAGCAACCCAGCACAGCGCCTGTCACATGAGAGGTGCTCAAAATATGTTTACTGAGTGATTGCAGAAAGGAATTAAGGTCTTATGTTGTCTTGACTTTGCAGAATCCTATGCAGTTTGAAGAATCGGACTGTGACTCTTCAGATGGGGAGCGTTCTGATGCCACAGTTAGGACCAATAAACACTACAGCTCTGCTACTTGGTAATGAAAGAATACCTACCCTGAAGATCTCATGACTGTACTGGCATTTCACATCCATCCCACACCCAGACTCTTCCCACTCTCTCCCTGCTTTTTTGTCTGGGAAGAGAGCTGCCCCATCTTTCTTACCCCTAGACGTGAGCTGCAATAACAGGAACATGAGACTTCACAAATCTCTGGAAAAAAATATCCAAATGAAATTAAGTCTCACTGAACATTTCAATCAAGAATGGCAGGGATCTATTTTATTGAATATTCTAGCTACTGTAACACTGATATTTATTTTTGTTTGACATTTTAACACTTTGTACTGTAAAGAGTGAACTATATATGATAGAGAGAAAGACAATAATTTCTTGCAAAAAAAAAGAGAGAGAGAAAGAAAGAAAGGAGGAAAGAACAGAAGTGGAATTCAGGAGCAACATCCTTGGGAATCTGTGGAGCCAGGAGGTATTACTGCTGCTTGAACAGGGGACCAGTTCCTCTGGCCATAAGTGACTGAAGAAGAGCCAGAGCAAGACATACTGAACATTTTAGAAAACAAAAACAGCAAAAGAAAAGCAATTCCAGGTAATCTGTGAACAGACCACATTAAATTCACCCAGCTTGTCCAGATGGGTGATGGAAAGACCTAGATAATTTTGGAGACCAGAGACTTGCACCCAAGGCCTTTGAGGGCATGTGCTTCCTCTAGGAGGAAAAAGAAAACTGTGTGTGTCAAAGCTGATCTCATTTTTAAAACGCTGAGCAGCGTTGGTAGTGAAACTTACAGACAGTGTCCAACCTTGTCCTTGACAAATTTTCTGCTTTTTATGCTGTCAATGTCACTACCTTGGCAAATGCATTACCTTGACCAATGTGTTGATTTTTCAGACTCAAGTGCCAGTTTCCTGTAGCCTATTTCCTTTCCACCTGTTGGCCGCTTCTTTTAGAGAAAAAGGGGGCAGGGGAGGGAGAGCCTGAGGAGGAGAGAAGAAGACAAAAAGAGAATGTCCAACAGTGTTGGAAGAGCAAATGTGGAATTTGTAAAAGGACATTCTCAGAATGTCTCAGTTCAACTACGTGCAGAAGATGGGATCACCCCACCCTGGAACCAGGTTGCTTGTCTACTAGAGTTTTATTGATTTAAACAGAACAGTCCTTGAAGACAGCTAGGAGGTGTGTCAGTCTGCCCGATGTCCAATCCCAAACCATCCCCCATGTTTTTATTTGTTAACTCATTCTATCCCAGAAGCTGTAGTGACTGGCTACCACTATCAGAATAAAGGCAAAATAAGCAACTTGCAAAGGGCAACCCCTCCCCTATCACGATAGCATTTTTGTTAAATGCTACTTGTAACATGTATTTGGATCAATGTAGTTTTGAATAATTGGATTTGGAACTTCATAGAAAGAACAACTGATGCTAAGCAGAGATTGGAAAAATATTGTCCAAGGCATGAGGTCCTTCCTGTCTCTAGGGTCATGGGCTCTGAGAAACATCCCAAGGTACCTCATGGTGCCTTGGCTTTAAGGAAATTTTTATCTAGAATTTTATATAAAAACAGATGTTGGCCTAGTTCCTGTCTCTGTCTCCAAAATCAGTTAAAGCCAAACAACCTCGAAGCTCAAGACCTGGAGAGGGTGGCTAGACGCTCTGATATTGCATCGGACTGGACTTCAGGAAAGACTTACATACACAGGTATTAAACCATTTCCAGTACAGATGAAAACATCACCCTCCTCTGGGTGTCACTGATTGCATCGGCCAAAAAGGAAAAGCAGGAGGGAATATAGAGCAGTTCCTTTTGCTTGTTTTGATCCCTCCATTTGTTTACACTTTATGTTGAGACATTGATTTAAAATTTAGTGTCTGTAATTTATAGCTCTTAGGTAGGCTGAAGGAAAATATTTAACTTATACAGAGAGCAGTATTGTTTCATTAAATTATTCCATTTTGTATAAATTCTGTAGCTGGACTACATGAAAGATCTTAAGTTATGGTATTATTATCATTGTTATTTTATTTTATAATTATCTTTCTCATTTTCTGTTGATCAGAAAGTGTGGTTTATGGTGTAGCACAATGATTGTGTTTATTGCTAACCATGAATTATTATGGATTTTTATGAAGGAATGAAAATGGAACTGCCATTTGGGAGCTCCCTGGTATTTGTCTTAGCTGTATTCCCTCATTTTCTGTGTACAACAACAATCATCTGAGGATGCGTGTACCGCCCTGAGGTCCAGTGGATACGTTGTGATTTTGACTTGATCGCAAAAGCTCCTAGGTGGGCATCAGATGACTGAGTGGTGGACAAAGAGTTCAAAAGCTGTACATTTTCTCGAGTTTCTTAAGAAATAAAATCATGGGACTACATTAGAAGCACAAACAGAATTATTTAATGCCCTGAGAGGAACAGGCCTACAGGGAATCTGCATGGGGCCTGTGGGGTAGATAGTTTCCAGAACTGGCAGCATAGTTTGTAATCTCCTTCCTACTAAATCCCATAAAACCAACATTTTTCTCCTAGTTGGGAGACTATAAAAAGGAAATAAAGAGATGGCATGACCAAAAAAATGCCTAACTGTGATGTCATCCCATAGCAAGACAAGAGAAATTCTAGAATGAGGCTTAGTCTCTTAGTCAGAGCTGGAAAAGTACCTTGAAAGCCCATATTTTTCATCCTCTGACTTCAGACCACACCATACTGTGAATCTCTCTGGTTCATTACTTCTGAGAACAGAGAGGCTACAACTCTGTGTCCTCTTTATTTATTTATTTTTTTTTTGATGTGGACCATTTATAAAGTCTTTATTGAATTTGTTACAATATTGCTTCTGTTCTATGTCTTGTTTTTTTGGCCGCGAAGCATGTGGGATCTTAGGTCCCCAACCAGGGATCAAACCCGCATCCCCTGCATTGGAAGGTGAAGTCTTAACCACTGGACCACCAGGGAAGTCCCTCTGTGTCCTCTTTCTGTCCAACATACAACACTGACCCTTCAGCGTGTCCAGGTCTTGCCCACCTGTCGTGGCCAAAGAGGAACATGAAGGTTAACGTGTCTTACCCCTTTCAGTGATGGTCTTCCTGGAAAACCCACCCCAATACCTCATAATTTTGATAACTTTTTTGAATTCCCATCTTGACTGTCTGTCATGGTAATGCCATATACCTGTCTGGATTGACTGTTATGAGCAAGTTAGCATAGCAGACAGTATTGAATATTCAAGTCATTCACTCTATTGTCAAGAGTTGAATAGGGCTTCCCTGGTGGCGCAGTGGTTGAGAGTCTGCCTGCCAACGCAGGGGACACAGGTTCGAGCCCTGGTCCGGGAAGATCCCACATGTCGTGGAGCAGCTAAGCCCATGTTCCACAACTACTGAGCCTGTGCTCTAGAGCCCGCGAGCCACAACTACTGAGCCCATGAGCCGCAACTACTGAAGCCCGCATGCCTAGAGCCTGAGCTCCACAACAAGAGAAGCCACCGCAATGAGAAGCCTGCACACCACAACGAAGAGTAGCCCCTGCTCGCCGCAACTTGAGAAAGCCCACACGCAGCAACAAAGACCCAACGCAGCCAAAAATAAATAAATAAATTTATTTTAAAAAAAAAAGTTGAATAAAGTTCCACGTTGAACATTTTACTTATTTTTTAGTAGAAGTGACTAGAGGCTTCAGAGAACAGTGTCTTTAGTCTAGGTTAAAAGAGAAATGCCTTCTCTATCCCAGGCTACCCTTCACTGCCTGCCTTGAAATAACCAGCACAATTTTGAATTAGTGTGTGTTTCTTTGAGAACAACTCCACAGTCATCTGAAGAGTGGAACGAAGAGCTCAGGGAATTTACGAGCTAATTCTTCAGTCTGACAACTGGGTGGCAGTGCTTTAAGGAATCACAGGACTATGATTTCAAGCTTCATTGTTGATCAAAAGTTTAACCCCCTTGAAGGGAATTCCACATTCATTTAGCATCTGGTTTTGACTGACTGCAAGATAGTGTGTTTTTATTTGTTTTGCAGATGGGCATTTGGTTCTGATTCCTATCTATTTCTAGATCATGTCCTCTGAATAACAATTCCTCTTAAAATTGCTTGGCAGAGGGACTGAGAAGCCTGCATCCTCCTTTGAAGTTATAATAGACCTTACCACCACTAAAGTTTGGACCTGTTGGTGATTGTGGGGAGCACCTACCCAGGGAGGTGAAGGTGTTAACTGTGTTGTATGATGGTTCGGTATGACCAGCTTTAAGTTCACATATTTTAAAACTTTAGTATCAACAAATCCATCCTTCTAGAATTAAGGATATTTTAGTAGGATTTAATAAGTACACTGGACTTCCACTTAAGGGCCTCATTGTACTAAATTTTCCTCTTACCCTAAGTAATAATAGATTTGATGATTTGGGGTTTTCCTGGTACCAACCCAATTTTCAATGCCCTCTCCCACTGTGGAGCATTGACGTTTTTCCAGTGCGAATGCATTCTTATCGATCAAAAGATTTACCCTTTTTTTCCATGCCCTTTTGTCTCAATCCGCCCCCCTTCCTTAAAATGTTTCTACTTGAACTTCCTGTGACTGAATTCTACAAATTCCAAGGAATTCCTGCCCTGCTCTGTAGTATAGTGCCCTATGTTGTATTTTGTTTTTCTACCAAGCCAGAAACCAAAATACCACCTCATACCACCATCTGCCATCTCCACCCTCAATACCCAAGACTGTGGTATTTATTGATCACCATATTCTTTCCTACTGAGCCTGGACATGGCCTCAGAACCTCTCACAACACAGCATTTGGAGCCATAATTGGCACTTGATTGGAATTGGTGTGCAAGGGGAGATCTGTTTGCTGTCCCAGCTCTAACCTCATAATTAATTTCCTAAGGTGGTTTGAGATCTCGAGTTAGCCCTGATGGGAGAATGACAGGATATACCTGTGTACTCCTTATAGATCCCACCCTACAGCTATCAGGGAGCAGCACCAATGACAGCAAAAAGGCCATGTGCCTCCACCCACTGCCCTTTTGGAGTACGATTCCAATTGTATATTGAATTCCAAAATGTCTCTTCATTTACATCATTTCATTGTTAAATGAGCATGTTCCTCCACCACCTTCTATAAACAGAAAGTTAGTACAAGTCCCAGTTACTTGCTTCTTCCTTAGACTCTATGAGACTGATGTACCAAAACGTGACATTCTTTTCAAGACTAACTTGTACTGTCAGTATGAATTTAGTGCCTTTCTAGGCAGCAAGATTTTTCTTCATTGCTGATTTCATAGAATAAATGTCCTAATATACTCACATCGCCAATGTTAGCAGCCTCACAGACTAGCACATAAGAATCACATTAGTCTGCCTGTTTGCATGTTACAGCCAATACTGCAAGCACCTATTCAAACTGGAAGGAACTAGACTGCCAAATGGAGGACCCCTGTGGAACCTGGAACACTTCTCAGGGACAGGTGGCAGAAGAGGGGAGCTCTGAAATCACTGTTCTGAGAAATAGGGTAACCCCCAAAGGGTTAGGTTAAGGCTTTTGTTAACTGTCACGTAACCGGAGCATGCTGGCAGGATTTCACACAGGGCCAAGCCCCCAAGCAGACGGTAAGGCCACTGTAAGAAAACGTCCGGCCAAATCCCAGGCCTACTCGCTAGAGCCACTTCACAGCACTCAGGGGCACGCTGGCTCCTGGCCCCAGGCTGCTGCCCAGTGACCAGACACACAGGGTCCTCCCGTGGTTGCAGACCAGAGGGAACCCCACCAGAAGGCGCAGGCTAATAGGAAGATGTCCCTTATTGACCGCATCGCCCGGGTAGCTCACTACCTCGAGCGACCACTTCTCGGAGTCTGGAAGTGGGACGACCCACTTTGATTCTTGATTGCAATAATTTGAGTTCCTTTCAATTTGGAGCAAATTAACTTTTTTTGTAGTCAAGTCTCAGAATGATCTCCCTCATCTGTGTCCTCTGAGGTCTCCGGTACTGTTAGTTCCCCTGCTCCCTGTGTGGGTTCTGATGCCGGCTCCCTCTTTGTATTGAACAATTGTACAGCGATGGGAACAAGAGCGACTATCAAAGCAAACAAATGCATGGAATTAAACAAAAAGTGTACTTCACTGTTTTCTGTCCTGTCTTTTCCTTATAGGTACTGTTTGAGAGCTGCCTTCACAAGTCTCAGTATTTGTCAGAACTTACGGGAAAGGAAGACTTTACATGACTGGGTCTCCCGCAGCCAGGAAAAATAGGTGATGGGAAAAGCTGGTTTCTGGGGCTCTTGCGTCAGACACATCCACAGAAGGAAGAGATGACCATGATTTTCTTTGGTTATCGTCTCTTGGTGATTATTCTGTCGTATCCTAGACAGGCACTCTTCTTCTTCCCTACGACTTTCCTGCTGCCCATCTTACAGCTACTTCTGTGGTATTAGTACCCTACTATAAAGTATGCATACGAGGGAAAAGGCAAAAGTGAAAATCTGGCTTCCAGTGTGTACAACTGGTAAGAAGCTTGAAAGTAGAAAGCTAAGACACCACTTTGGATTGTCTGATTTTCAGCCAATCCTGATTCCCACTGGCAATGGGAATTGAAAGTTAGCAACATGTATAAACACACACCACACAGAATATTTATATCCATTTATTTGGGAAATTGCTTTGCCTGTAAACTCACAACTGATAAGGCACATTGTTGCAAAATCACGGGGGAGATGGGAGAGAGACCAATCCAAGGATCTGGATAAAGGGCAAAGGGCCATACTTTCAATAGTGTAGAGAGCTTCCTTGTGTCTCCCCTTCCCTCCTCCTACTTCACAACACAAAGAGCCACGGATCTCCAAGTCCAGTTGGCCTCCTCCTCACTTCCACTCTTGTTATCAAGCTTCTTTTAAAGCAACACATCCTTAAAAATGAAGTCCTTGTTGTGTTTTTTGGATTATACCATGTCCAAAAAACACTGCTTGGAAATTCATTCTCTGTCATGAATTCCCAAGAATTCATGTAGAACAACTGGTCTACATTAAAGCCTTGGCAAGATTCTTGGCCAAGCCAAATCAAAAACCCAGCAGATGGTGCCCAGGGACAACAGTTCTGCTAAGAAATGATGAGTTACTCCTGTAGGGTACAGGATCCCAGAGCTGGTCATTTTAGGTGCCAAGGCCCTTCTGTCCTTGGAAGCATGAACAGGTCTGTGCCAATTCAATCCTGCAGCCATAGGAAGCCATGACAGCTACAGATCATTAAAATACAACACAACAAATTAATCCAAAACCAAATTCTCCCCTTAATTCACCTGAATTAAAAGATAAAATAGAATTATTCCCTCAGTTATTCTCAGGAAATGACAAAATGAAAAAAAGCATTCAGAGGGTATACTGGGTGATATTGGAGTGTACTGAATCCATTGTCCCAGCAAGACAGAGGAGGGATTTCCACACAGAAAGGACAGACTAGAAAATGTACTCACAGTCATTTGGTTCAAGTGAGTCAAGGGTTCTGCCCATCCAGATGGGTAGGAACTTCTCCAGAGTATTCATAACATACAGAGTTTGCTCCACTGATATTCAATAGTCTGTTTGCAATCAGCTGAATTGTCAGGACATGCAAACAAGAGGAGATGTGACATATGTGGTAACATCAGTGCGTCTGAACACAAAGAGCATCACAGCAATCACTGTGGTTTTGAGCTGTACATGGAAATCCCATGCAGTTTGTCAGCTTGTTTCCTCTGATTTATGGAAGAGGTAGGTCATCAGCAAAACAGTGCAGAAGGATCACTCTTCAGGAGACTAACAAGATGAAGAGTGGTGTCAGTGATGTGGGTTCACATGTCATTATCTACACTAATCATGTCCATGAGGGACGTAAAAGGATAACACCTGTCACAACAGCTGATCACTGTGCAGACGAGGCGCCCTGGACAAGGGCAATCGGCAGCCTCTCCCGAAGCAGCTCAGGGCTTGGCCTGAGTTCCTTGTTATTCAGTAAAATACAAACAGGATTTGCTAGGAGGCCATCCATTTTGCAGAGTGTCCTGCTAAATCAGGGCTGCCTTGAGAACCTGATATAATTCACCTTCTAGAGCACAGAGTGTCCTTCATGACAAGACAGTGCACACAGAAGAATAGTGTCTAAATCACCTGTTGAGAATAATTTAAAAACAATGAGGGGCTTCAGAGGACCACGCCCATTACACAAATAAATAAACAGTAGAGTCCAGGGACGAGGCAACCAAAGGATCCAGATCAGGTGTACTTTCTACTGTTTAGATGATGAGCGTTGCTCGTTTCATTCAAATGTAGGTCCTTCTGACTAAATTTTTTAATGAGGGTTCCAGGAACTAAGGCCACCAGGGCAATGGCCAACAGCTTAAAGGCAGTTTCCCAGGAGAAAAGAGCATCCAGAGAAGTCAGGGTTGACAGGATGGAGCCCGTCTGCACACAGATGAAATTATATGGAATCAAACCTTGAAGAAGAAAAGGGAAAGAGCCTGTTACTGGGGAGCAGGAAAATGAAGAACAATAGTCCTTCAGAAATGTCACCAGGAATTCACAACAGTGACTCCAGTTTTGTAGTGTTTTTGCCCAATTCCTGACCTCTAAACATATTACGTCTTTCCCTTCTTTTCCACTCTTGCCCCTCCTTTCCTCACTTCCCACATACATTTGTCTCATTCAGCAAAAGGACTTGAGATGGTTCACAAAATATATATACTACAGTAAGATTAGACATTTTTTTAAATAGGAAAAAACAAAATGAATGGAGAATAAAACAAAATGAGAGAAGAATAAACAAAGTACAGTTAGTACTTAAGCAAAAATGCATAAAGTTCACTCATTTGCTAGAGGTGACCCCAAATTTGGTTCTGAGCGCCCAACAGCCAAAGTAAAGAGAAGCACCAGCATTATGAGGTTTACAGTACGCCTGTGATAAAAACAGGTTTCTTAGAAGCAGTAGTACTACTCATGTTCTGTACTGTCTGTAAGAGGTCATCAAATCCACTGGATCCCACAAGTCTGACTGGTGGCTAGAGAGGCTGGTTGTATAACAAACCCCTGGTGAAGTTGTTAAAAACACATCCTCAGGGCTTCCCTGGTGGCGCAGTGGTTGAGAGTCTGCCTGCCGATGCAGGAGACGCGGGTTCGTGCCCCGGTCCGGGAGGATCCCACGTGCCATGGAGCGGCTGGGCCCGTGAGCCATGGCCGCTGAGCCTGCGTGTCTGGGGCCTGTGCTCCGCGACGGGAGAGGCCACAGCAGTGAGAGGCCCGCGTACCGCAAAAAAAAAAAAAAAAACCACATCCTCGGGTAACACCCCAGGGATTCTGGTTACCTGGGTCTGAGGTAGAACCCAGGAACCTGCATTCTAACAGCCTCTCCTGACCCCCACTCCCAAGATTCTGATTGGTTTGGGACTCCCTGATGATCTGATCCACTCCTCTAGTAGATGATGCCTCAAGATCATAGACTCATGAAGGTCACACAGCTTGTCAGAAGGGTAACTAGAATCTCAGTCCCTGGAGTCTTTCCAAGTCTCGTGCCACCTGGGTGATTACAGGCTGCTAACAGAGGTGCTGAGGCATGCTGTCTAAAAGGCTGCCTGACAGAATTAGCCATGGTAGATTCTGCTTCAATTTAAGATCTCAACTTCTCTCAGGAATTCCCTATTAATAGCAGCTGCTCAACCACAGATTTGTCATGTCTGACCCAGAGCCCTGAGTAGCCTTCCCTCCCATGTTCTAAAGAAGGGCTAAGAGAGGAGATCCTTGCCTTAGGTTTAGAGAGGGTGGTTTGCTTCCAGTGTGGAGAAAATAAGTCAGTGATTTTACAGGCTGTTAACAATTTTACCATGCAGATGGAAGTGGTTCAAAGCTCATACTTAGAGAAACACGGCTCTAGTCCTAGCCCCTCATTTGGCCAAGTGGCCCATGAGGGTAAGGAGCTTGTTGAAGGTCATACAATTGTCAAAAGGCAAGAAGGAACCGCACTAGTACCAGCTCTTCCTAAGGCAGATCTTAATCAAAACGGGCCAAAGCCAAACAGGAAGCCCCTTGCTCTGACCCTTCCCCTGCCTCCACTTGCCTTCTGCCCACGTCCCCTCACTCCAACTCTGCTTTTACTGAGCCCTTACTATGGGCCAAGATGTGTGTGTTACACAGATTACTCTTCTAATCCCAGGGCCTGGCACAGTGCTTGGCACACAATAGGCATTAAATACAGTTACAGAATGAACAATCCCTATTTTTTCCAGAAGTATTTTTATGGGTTTTCATGTTCAAGCCCGAGTAGGTCTGCAGTCAGGAACAATTACTTTAGATAAGGCCTTTCGATGCTCTTCATGAGCCTGTGCTCGCAGAGGCAGGCACATGCCCAGGACAACTGTGAGACTCAAATTTACACACCACGTCTTACCGATAAGAACAGAGAAGAAAAACTGCACGATGGGGATGTTCAGAATTGGGGCCGAGAGGTTCAAGAACCAGTTTGGCGTCATGGGGAAAAGTCTCAAAAACAGTAAGAAAAAAAACAAGCTGTTTCTGTTCTCCTCCACCTGTAGCCAAAGAAGACAAGGCCATTAAGAAGCAGAAAGAGTCTCCAGGTATTGAAAATCTGTTAGTGCCAGGCACTGTTCTACATACTTTATTTTACATATTCTATAAATTCCAGGGCAGAGATTCTTTTCCTCATTTTTAAAGTGGAGGTACCTGAGGCTCAGAAAAGTCAGGAACCTGCCCAAAGACACAGGCTCAGAAAAGTCAGGAACCTGCCCAAAGACACAGAGCTGGTAGTGATGGAGCTGGGATTTGAGCTCAGATCTGCGTCTCCTGGAGACATCAACAGGACCCCTGGGACATCCTGAGGCAGGACAGAGGACCACTGTGGGAGATCTCTGCCCCTACTCCCCTCAGGGCCACGTGGTAACTTTCTGGGGGCCCGGCACTTAGATGTACCCCCTCGCCTTACCTTCCTCTGCAGCAGGGCCACTCTGTCAGGAAAATAGGAGACCACCAGCTGTTTGCCAAAAACACTGGAGAGCAGGTAGCAGCATGTGGCACCCACCGAGGTCAGCGCACAGCACAGCAGAAGCCCCAGCCATGGCCCAAACAAAGCACCGGCTAAAACATTCTGCAAAGAAAACAAATCCTCTGCCATGAGAACATCTGGCAGCTACCAGCCATCTTGTCCTGGAGCCCAAGAGTCCTAGGTTCCCTCCTCCTTCAGTGATTTTCCTGGAGAAAACCTAACTCCCACTCTAAAGAGATGAATGAAAAGTGATGAAGCGGCTTCCCTGGTGGCACAGTGGTTAAGAATCCGCCTGCCAATGCAGGGGACATGGGTTCAAGCCCTGGTCCAGAAGATCCCACATGGGCGCTCTAGAGCCCATGAGCCACAACTACTGAAACCCGCGTGCCACAACTACCGAAGCCTGCGCGCCACAACTACCGAAGCCTGCGCGCCTAGAGCCTGTGCTCTGCAACAAGAGAAGCCACCACAATGAGAAGCCCGCGCACCGCAATGAAGAGTAGCCCCCGCTCGCCGCAACTAGAGAAAGCCCAGGTGCAGCAATGAAGACCCAACACAACCAAAAATAAATAAATTTTTTAAAGAAAAGAAAAAAAGTGATGAAGGAGCTGGGAACTACAGCCCCGGCCTCGGTCTCCTCACCTTTGAAACTGGGAAGAAGATTAAAACCTCAGCGGGCGAGACAATTAAATGGGGAAATCTGTGTATACAGCCCCCAGCCTGCCACTTGGACTGTGCAAGGCCCCGCCAGCCCTGGTGCCCTAGGAAGAGGCAGCAATGAAGCTCACAAGTTATTTCTGCTACTTTAAATAAACACAAACCATGAATTTTCCCTCAGTAAGACCTCATAAGCTTTAGAAAATGTCTCATGTCTTTCCTTCCTGTAGGAATTACTTCTCTATAATGCTAACACTGGGGGTTCCACGTTGACCAGAGTTCTAGCTGACACTCAAAAAAGCCTTAGATTGACAAAAATGGAAAAGTGAACTAATACTTCCTAAGTGCAGTTTGGCTGGTAGACATCATCCTGCCAAACATGGGATCCAAAAGAGAAAGTAAAAGGGGAACCTGGAAGTGAGAAGGTAGGGATCTCCTCAGCCCCTACTACGTGCTTGACTACAGGTCTGATTTAATCCCCACTACGACCCTGTTTAGTATACCATCCTCACCCCTTCTATAGGTGCAAGATTAAGTATCGTGCCCAGAGTCACACGAGGCAGAGACAGGATTCACCTCCAGGTAGCAGCTGGCTCTTCGCCCTGAAGAGGGATCAGCTCAAGAGAGAAAGAGGTACAGGGGAAGCCCCAGGAGTCAGTCCCTGGCCTCAAGCACCATACACACCCCCATCTCTCTTGGCAGAATGTGTTTGCTTTTCTTCCAGTTTCTAACAAACTGCTTAGGTGGATCCAGCCTGAGCTGAATGTTGGGGCCGGAGGGAGAAGCAGGGCAGAAGGAAGCTTTCAGGTCTTCCTGCTCAGTCACCCAATCATTCAACAAGTGCTGAGGGCTGCTGTGTGCCAGGCAGCACACCATCACCGTGCCAGCCCCTCTGCACCCACTGTGTCATTTAATCCTCCCATGTAACAATCCTAGGGGGTTACATAGGAGAATGCCGGTTCTACAGATGAGGAAACAGCGTTAGAGAAGTTAAATGACTTGCTCAGGGTTACACAGCTGGGATTCAAACCCAAAGCCATAACAGATATATACATTTATACCAACCAGCGTAAAATGCTGCTGGGAGGACAGCACAGATTCTGCTGTATCATCTGAGATGGCAACTGATGAGAAGCATCCGAGAGCCCCAGCACAAGCCCAGGTCTAACACTGTGGCTCCCGAGAGCCAGGGGGCCGCCCGGACAACCAGAATGACTCGTCCTCTCCACACAGGGAGACTTCCCAATCCTCTACAGCCTAACATCACCATGAACAACCTGCATCTGTTCGTCAAACATTTATAAAGGCACTTCCCTGGGCCAGGCAAAGAAGCACATAGACTGAGAATAAGGAACAGGTCCTGACCTCAAGGAACTCACAGACTAGTGGAGAAAAAAGATTTTAAAAGAATCACCAGGGGCTTCCCTGATGGCGCGGTGGTTCAGAGTCCGCCTGCCGATGCAGGGGACACGGGTTCGTGCCCCGGTCCGGGAGGATCCCACATGCCGCGGAGCGGCTGGGCCCATGAGCCATGGCCGCTGAGCCTGCGCGTCCGGAGCCTGTGCTCTGCAACGGGAGAGGCCACAACAGTGAGAGGCCCGCGTACCACAAAAAATAAAAAAAAATTTAAAAAATTTAAAAAAAAAAAGAAACACCAACATGCGGAGGGGGAGAGGTCTCAAGGACAGTGCTCCACACCTATCCAATCCTTAGAAACAAAAGCAGCATACCTGAGAGGAAAGGCAGGCTCTGGAGCTGGGCGGATGTGGGTTCAGACCTCAGCCCAACCCCCTCCTCGCCTTGTCACCTGGGACAGTTACTTAACTTCTCACCATTCATTTCCTTATCTGTAAAATGTGGATAAAAGTGCCCATTGTTGGCTCTTAGGAGAATTAAATAAGGTCGTACAGGTAAAGCAACTAGGACAGTGCCTGACACAGGGAAAGCCATCAACAAATGATAGCCACAGTAGTCTGTCCTCTGGACCGTAGGATCTGCAGCCTAAGGGCCCCTCTACAAAGACAGAAGGTGGCTTCCCGGGAGGCAGGCACAGGAGGAGGGCAGGATACTGACCAGGAAGCTGGAGCCAGGGATGGCAAAGCCCTGTTTGTAGAGGTAGGCACTGCAGAAAAGCAGGAACACGTAGGCCTGATGCTCCTTCCGGTACTCTTGAAGGACCTCGGAGAGTTCCCGCAGCTCGGCCAGGTCCGAGGGGAACCACAGTGACCTGAGATTTGGAAAAGCAGATGGAAACAAGAGTCCAGATCAGCCTAATACCTAATAAAGTCACTTGTTGTGTCTTCTTTCCAAAGTAGGTTTATAAATGTGACCATCATCTGGTCTGCTGGGAACACACACTTAATGGGAGGCCAGAATAATGGATGACCTGATATAACACAGCAGAGGCAAGGAGAAGAGCCTTGGTTTGGAAGCAAGGGACCTGGCATAGCATCTCAACTCTGCTACTGTCCAGTTGTGTGATCTCAGGCTAGTCCCTGAGCCTCAGTTTCCTTATCGGAAAAATGAGGTGTTGAAGGTGGATAATCACTAAGTTCCCTCTTAGCTCTCAGGTTTTATGAACTATTCTTAAGAGGCAAATGGATTAATTTCTAGGCAAGTACTAAACGTCCTAAACTGCCTTTCTTTCTAGGAGTTACCCCCTCTCCCTAAGCTTTAGGCCAAGGACAATTCAAACTTCACAGTGCTCCAAAGTTACTAGGTAAAACGACTGCTTTATCAGTCACAAAAGAGCCAATTAAAGCTTCCCTGGGAAAGTATATTTGTCCATACCATAAACATAATCTTCTTGATAATATGTCAGGCTTGGAACCAACCCTTTCAAAGAGCCTGCTTTTCACCCTGCCTCTCTATATGATCCTCAGTGCACTCTGAACCCTGTACAAGGGTTACAGTGTAAAGGCTACCTTGCCTCTGCCAGCTGAACAACTCTTGAATCCATCAATGATCAATTATAAGCAAACCCTCCTGTTTCTCATCAGAATGTTTCTCTTAGTATGTCTGACACCCACAGCAGAGTCTTCCCAGCTAGAGTAAAAGAATACAGTCACTGAAAACAGCTGTCCTAATATTCAAACATCAGTAACATCCTTGACACACTTCCATTTTATAAACAGTATAATGGTTTATCACGACAAATCAGCCCGGTAGGTATTTCTACTGCCTCCTGCCTCAACCTGTCAGGGAGTAAAAGGAAAAGAGCAGAGACAGCCAAGAAAAGACAGCAGATAATTAATTAGTGAATAATTTAAAGTTGTCCATCAACGTTTCTCCTGAAGACCGGATGCCTTAAAGCCCCAAGGGCAGACCTGACAGAAGTGTAGCGAAGTGAAGTGGGGAGGTGGATGGAGTGAGGCTGAGAGCAGTCGTTAAGAAGGGGCTGCGGGCCGCATAGCACAGGGAGATCAGCTCGGTGCTTTGTGACCACCTGGAGGGGTGGGATAGGGAGGGTGGGAGGGAGGGAGGGAGACGCAAGAGGGAAGAGATATGGGAACATATGTATATGTATAACTGATTCACTTTGTTATAAAGCAGAAACTAACACACCATTGTAAAGCAATTATACCCCAATAAAGATGTTAAAAAAAAAGGGGGCTGCAGGTCCACATAGAGGCGAAGGTCGGATGCAAATGGGGATCAGGGCTGGGCCTGGGAAGGCGACGGGAACACCGCTGAAGAGGCGATCCAATGGCGGGAACGGAGGTGCTCCAGCAGGATCCACCCAAGGTAGGGCGCCGCGTTTCCCTCCGCAAACCAGCACCCCAAAGGCACCAGACAGCACTCCCGCGCAGCCGGCAGCACGCAGGTCCCAGACAGGGCCAGGCCCCGCTCTCGTCCACCCGGTCTGCCCAAGACCGTGTAGACGCGGCCCAATCTCCAGTCCCAGAACTGAACCCCAAATCCCAGCCCCCGATGCCTCCGATCCAGGAACCCGAAAATCCGATTCCCAGACCCCATCCTCGGACCTGGCTCCCTTCCTCTGGCCCGAACCCCGGCCCCCGTCACCGCCGCCACGCACCTGTCTCCAGCCTCCTTAGCTGTGCCCAGTGTCGACCCGCGGGGCAGTCGCGTCGACAGCAAGTACAGGGCGAAGGTGCAGCCGGCAAAGACCAGGAGGAGGCCGAGCACGGGGCGCATCTCGGCGCCAGCAGCACCCGGACCCACCCCGCCGCGGAGGAGCCTGGAAGCAGCGCCAGGAACCTCGCTGCTAGCGGACTGCTACAGCGGAGCGCGTTAGTGGACGGACAGGGGCGGGGGTCCGCTCCAGGCCCCGCCCCCATATCCTGGCCCCACCCCCGGCCCGGATTCCGCTTGCAGTTGGCTCCAGAGTCCAGCAGAAAGCTGTCTTGCAGCCCCTCCGCGCTTGCGTCTGCCCTCCTTCCGCCTGTATATCTTTTTCCTACGTTTATATCTGTCCCGTTCTCCACTTATTTGCAGGCTCTCTGCCAGGCGGTAGGTGGTCCGGGGTGAATCACCAGCCCTGCCCACAGCGAGCTTGCAGTCTAGTGGTCAAGACGGCCTTGTCGACCACCAGGTGTAACACAAAGCAAATGCAGCCCGCGTAGAACCAGAGGCTCCAATCCAGTGCGGTAGGATAGTCAAAGCGACCACGGAAATACGGAGAATTTCCTTTTATTGAACGCCTACTATGTGCCCATTATCCTTAATCCTCACAACAATTCTGCAAGGTTGGTATTTTTGTCTTTATTTAACAGATGAAAAATCCAAGTCTCAGAAAGATTAAGTGACATTCCCCAAGAGAGTCACGATTAGAATCCAAGTCACCCTGGGTTCAAAACTAGTGGTCTTGCACTGAGTGGATTCATGGAAGAGGTGGGGTTTGAGTTTACCATAAAGGATGAGCAAGATTTCCACAACAGAGACAGGAGGGAGAAGGTGAGCTGGGGGCCTCAGTAAGACACTAGCTTCCAGTTTCCTTGAAGCCTAAAGGTGTGTGAGAAATGAGTGAGAAGGTGGGAACAAACTGGAAAGCATGGAAAGGCAGCTAAGGAGTTGGATTCTTTTTTTTAAATATTGTACGTGGGGAGACACCAATAGAGGCGTTTAAGCAAGAGAATGATGTAGTTCCCGTTTTAGGATGTGTTGCCCTGGCAGATGATTAGACTACATTCTGAGTTTGTAGCAGCAACTGTCTTGGTGAGAAAGCGATCAGGCCTGAGCCAGGACCACAGCAGTGGGGAGGAAGGTGGACAGACTCGGAGGAGTTGAGTTCGTAGGACATGGCTGATTAAATGGAGAATGACAGAGAGGATTCCAAAATGTCACAAGCCTGGAAAACAGAAACCGTCCTTGTTGTATCATTCGAAGCCCCTCCTGGGCCAAATAAAGAGCACCTGTCAGAAGTCAAAGTGCACAAAGTCCTAGCAATTCCACGTCCAGGAATTTAACCCATAGATATGCCTGTAGGTAGACAAAGATGTATGTTCAAGGGTATTCTCTCAACTTTGTTTTGATGTGAGGATATTGGGAACAGCCTAAATGCCCATCATTTGGGGACTATCGAGGTTAATTATTGTATATTCACAAATGGAACCCTAAGTAGCTTCCTGAAAGAGGGAGACAACGTTATGTATCCTGATACAGTACAGTAGCCAGATAGATGGCTAGGATAAAAATCAAACAAGTTGGGGGCTTCCCTGATGGCACAGTGGTTGAGAATCCGCCTGCCAATGCAGGGGACACGGGTTCGAGCCCTGGTCCCGGAAGGTCCCACATGCCGTGGAGCAACTAAGCCCGTGCGCCACAACTATTGAGCCTGCGCTCTAGAGCCCGTGAGCCACAACTACTGAGCCCACCTGCCACAACTACTGAAGCCCGCACACCTAGAGCCCAGTGCTCCGCAACAAGAGAAGCCACCACAATGAGTGGCCTGCACACCGCAAAGAAGAGTAGCCCCCGCTCACTGCAACTAGAGAAAGCCCGTGCGCAGCAGTGAAGACCCAACGCAGCCAAAAATAAATAAAATAAATTAATTTTAAAAAAAATCAAACAAGTTGCAGTGTTAGACTATAGTATGACTCATTTGTAAGAAGAAGAAAAAAGATATCCTTTTCAAAATACTGAAGTATTTATGAATGAAATGACTCAATGTCTGAGATTTGCATTAAAATAATGGGATGGGAGTGTAGTGAGTAGGGATATAAATAAAACAGGATTGGCCATTAAAGTGATAATTGCTGAAGCTGGATGATAAGCACATGGAGGTGGATTTTATACCATTTCCCCTATTTCTGTGTATGTGTAAAATTTTCCATTTTACAATGCGGGGAAATGTTCTCAGCCTTCCAGTCTCATTTTCTCCCTTCAAGTCTCCCATTCCAGCTAAACATGCACCGTGTATGCACCGTGTTCGTTTGTGCCTCTGACAACACTCTTCCCTGGAAAACTTCTCTGCCTGAAAATCCCTACTCTTTCAGCAACACCCGGAGCAGTTGTCACCTCCTCTGAGAAGGCTTCTCCAGCTCCTACAGTCAGAAAGGTTGTGCCTTCTCTGTGCTCGGGGCTGCCTGTGGAGTGTCTATATTCCTGTGATAGCAAATACTGTGCTCCAGTGTCATCATCCATCTCCTCAGGAGACAGTGAACACTTCTGTAAATGAGACAAGGTCTCACCATCCTATGTCTATGCAAACCCTTAGCCCTGTGCTTGCCTTATTATTGGCACTTAATAATAGTTTGTTAAATTAATGGACCGGGGGGCTTCCCTGGTGGTGCGGTGGTTGAGAGTCCGCCTGCCGATGCAGGGGGCAGGGGTTCGTGCCCCGGTCCGGGAGGATCCCACATGCCGCGGAGTTGCTAGGCCCGTGAGCCATGGCCGCTGAGCCTGCGCGTCCGGAGCCTGTGGTCTGCAACGGGAGAGGCCACAACAGTGAGAGGCCCGCGTACCACAAAAAAAAAAAAAAAAATTAATGGACCGGGTCTACAGAGGAAATGGTTGGTTGTTTGGTGTGGAACGTGCTGATTTTGAGAAGTCAGAGGAGTACAGGGGAGAGAAAGTGAATGAATAACAATATTGAGCTTGTGCTAGAAGTGTGCAGAGCAGAGAACAAGAAGAAAAGCCCCTGCCCTCAAGGACTTCACTTTGCCTTTGGTTGGGGGAGAGGATGGAGAGAGTTATAATTATAGAGCACGCTGGTGCCGCAGAGGAAACAGACGTGGCCAAGCTTCCAGAGGAGCAAGTGTCATCATCCCTCTTATGGATGAGTGGCTGAGCAGGTGTTCAGATGGAGTCACGGTGAGGGCTGATGAAGCCCACAGCTGTGAGTGCTGAGCAGGACTGAGCCCTCATCAGCCCCTCCCGAGCCCATGCTCTTTGCTCTGCCCCACACTGCCTCTCAACAAGCAGGTGAAGATCCAGAGCTCGGGTTGAACATTCAGATTTAGAGGTCATCTGTCTAGAGGAGACAGTTGAAATAGGAGGAGGGAAGGGCTCTTAGGGAGACCATGAGAGGGAACGTAACAGCAGCTGACATTCACTGAGTCTAGGCACGCTCACCCCACAGGAAGACTTTTACACGCATGAATGCATTTATTATATAACAACCTTCATGAGGCAGGGGCTCCTAACAGCCCCCACTTTACAGTCCAGAGAATGGAAACTTCGGCAGAGTGAAGTCAGTCGACAGAGGTCACACCCCAGCAAACAGCAGAGCCTAACCACTTATCCTACCTGCCTTTTTCGGAGAGAAGACGGAGATCAGAAGCCTGGTAAGAAAATAGTGGAACTGGTGAAAGAGAACAAGGTTTCATTCAGGGATGTTGGATGAGAGATAGGGTGGTGGGGGAAGAGTGCACTGGGGGCCCAAGAAAGACTGTTAGAAAGGAACCAGTGCACAGTGTCAGAGTCCGTGGGAAAATCCAACAAGGAGACCTGAGGGGCTGTGGGACTCGGCCAACACCAGGTGACAAGGGACCTTTGACAGAGCTCTTCTGGGAGATGCAAACCTGATCGCCTACAGGCTCACTGCCCAAGCCCCTGCTTGCTGCCCCTGACTTACCCACCTTGCCTCCTGTTCTGATTCCTCCTGCTCAACCTGTCTGTTTCGGGGAAGGGGCCCTGCTCCCCACTCTCAGCCCGCCTCTCCCCAACCCTCCTGACCCCCAACCCAGCACCTGCAGAGCCAGCTCTAACCAGCCGGTGTACCGCCTGCAGGCTGTACAGCCTCCCCTGAGGCCACTCACTTGCAGCACATACCAGGCAGCCTGTAAAGGGCAGCGGCAACCCTCACCAGGGACACATGCTGGACTGGGGAACAGGTAGGGGCTAGTGGTGCAGGGGAGTGGGAGGGAAGAAAAGCCAGGAGGCTCTAGTGAGAGCAAATTAGCCAGCCACTCCCCATGGGTCTCTATCATGGGGCTCAACCACGTTTCCTGGCTTAATTGGATCTACATGGAGCAATTGAAAGGAGTAGCTCTGATCAGACCACATGGCTTTGTTTCCCCATCCCCGCTCCAACCACAACCAATGGGAACAGCATGGACACCTGCCCCAGGAGGAGGATCTGAGGGCTGGATCCTCTCCCTGAGCTTTGGGATTGGGCCATATAGTAAGCGAGTGGCCAAGGACCCAATGGTCCACAGCTGCCCTGTGGAGGGAGTGGAGCTGAGTCAGGGAGCTACATGGCAGAGCACGAGGGTTAGTAAAGGCCTATGGACTCTCGTTGCTGAAAGTCCAGGGCATCCCCGTCCCTGCCCTTCCTGAGGTCTGATGGCTCAGCTCTCCCTGGGGTTCCACAAGTCTCCTCTCTCTGATAAAGTCCGGGTAAATATGAGTGGATTTCTGTTGCTGGCATCCCAGGTCAGGAATGAGAACATGGGGCAGGGGCCTGAGGGTGGGAGGTTCTAAGTTTAGGTTTTGGGAATGAGTGTGTTGATGTCTAAAACAGAATGCAGGTGGCTCCCTTGAGTCCCTAAGGACAAATCCACTCCGTTCTGTTCAACAGACATCTGTTGAGCACCTGCTTTGTGCTGGGCATTGTGTTAGGTGCCAGGGCAGCAAAGACAAATAAGCAGCAGCTGCTCTTGTGCTGCTCACAGTCTTAGAGGAGATACAGACGTGGAAACCTATTACAATATGGCTTAATACAAGCAGCGATGGTAGCACATACAAAGTGGGTGGTGGAAGGGAGTCGTGGAAGAGCAAGCCCGGCTTGGAGTCACCCAGGGATGCCTGAGGGTCCTGGAGGGTTTTAGCTGAGGTGCAAAAATGGGAGCTGGGGAGAGCAAAATCTCCTAGGCTTCGGGACAGGTGGGCTTGCTAAAGGATGGTATTGGGACCACCTGGAAGTTGTGAAGAGGAGTGAAAGCAAAAGCCAAACTCTCTTTTTCCCAGGGAGCCTGGGAAGTGGGCAGTGGGCCTCCAGAGATAACAGAGACAAGAGTAACAGAGGTGCCTGGGAGAGAGGTCTAAGGCAGCGAAGGGTGGGCACCTCTAGGGAAATGGGCTGTGGCTGGGGGTGGAGTCCTGGTCTTTCCTCACAACCGAACATGGCTCCATAAGGCTCACAAGATAATGGGGAGCGTTCATTTAATCAGTATTTCCTGAGCACAGACTGCACTGTAGGCGCCACACTAGGCACACGGCCTCTGCCTGGCAGAGCAGCCTAGAGGAGAAGACAGACAGACAGTAATCAAATAATCATACACATAAATGTAAATAAATGCAGCTTAAACAGTGAACAGTGCTACGGAAGGACAGGTCCAGTGGGCTCTGTGGAGAAATGAGGGCCAGGAAGACTCCCCTGGACCATCCAGCTAAGGTCCAAACATGGAGTGGGAGATATTGGTGAAGACAGGAGGGAACAGGGTAGGCTGCAGTTTCATTGCATCTTGGGTTGGTTATTTAGACAAATACACTGACAAAAGGAAGGGAAGAGAGGCAAGGGTAACAAGAGACAGAGAGGAAAGTTCCAGGGGCCTTGGGAGAAAGATTGTGAGAAGAGAGTGGCCACACCTGTAACTGCCTTCATTTCACCTGATCACTGTTACATGAAACACATTGAATTCACCTCCACTCCAGGCAACAAACTTCCTTCCTTTACTCCTTCATTTATCTATCTGTTCACCCACCCACCCACCCACTCCCCAGAGAGCCGGGCACCATGCTAGGAGACGCCAGCAGGAGAAGCTCAGAGACACCCACTGGCCTGAGGAGCTTATACATTGATAGAAATGCTATTCCTGGCATTTTCTTGATGTTGTTTTGATCCCCTGCTTACCAAGGAAGGCAAAGAGCACAAAGAAGTGACTGTGCTAATCAAAATACAGGACCAATAAAACTCTAAAAAAGAAATCAGGACCTATCAGCACCGGGATCTCTGTATCCACCACTGCTGAGGAAACGTGGGAAGGAGGAAGGCTGAAAAGATGTGCAAGTGGGCAGGAGCCTCGCTGAGCCTTACACCTTTCAGAGTTCAGACATTCGCTGCAGGCATCCCTCACTTAAGTGGAATAGACTCTGGATTTGCTATATAGGTATAAATCAAGTGTGCCACGCTGGATTACATTCACAGAGTTCCATCATTTTTGAAACAGAGAGTCTGTTTCTTTAAAATACGGCTCTCCACACAGAAAGCAGTAGGAGAGCAGTCACTTGGACGGGGAGGAGGTTAGTGAACCTATGACTCGGGAATCCCAGGAACCTTCCTGCAGTGGCCACGGCTGGGGGATGGGTGGTGTCCACCCCTTTGGCTCTGTCTCCACCCTGGGCATCTGACCTCAAGTGGTTCTGACCTCTCTGACCTTGGCCCTTGGGAGGGCCTCTTGACTTGGCTGCTGTTGTCATTTCAGATTCATGGATCGCACCTCTTCCTAGGGAAGCCTGAGAATTCCTCAAACTGGGAGCTTCGGGTGCGCCAAGAGCAGACCGGTTAGTGCTTTGAATTCACATGTTGGCAAAACAAGTTATTTAGCATCGCTCCAAAAGGTTAACATTAATTACCTCTAACAGATGGGATTATGGATAGCATATTTTCATTTTGCATCTGTGCATTTTTGAAATTTCCTTCAACAAGTACAGATTACATTGGTGATAAAGCAAAACAAAACATTTCTTAAGTATTGCTTCAGATGAGGGTTGCATGTAAAGTGATGCTTCTTCACCTTAAGTGAAAAACAAGCTCTGCTTTTTCTCTCCTGCCTCTCACTCTATCCCTTGTCCCTGTGAGCAAGGCTGCCCCACTGCTTCATCTGCTCTTCTTCCCTCATCCACTAGTCCCAGCAGCTGCCTTCTTGGTTGTTGGTCTGTCCCCACCTCCTCCTGCACTAGCCCCACTTTAAACAAGACAGGAAGCCATTCCCCCTCTGTGCAGAGCCCGGAGGGATCTGGCACAGAGAACATGGGGTCGAGTCCAAAGTGATGTCTCCAGCGAGTCCTTCCCTTAAGATGCTTGCCTGGCCACTGTGATTGGCAGAAATGCCCAAGTGACAGGCAGCAGAACCAACAGTTCGGAACAAATGAGGCCCCAGGACGCAGCCTAACAAGGCGCTGCGCCGTCAGGAGCCTGGCTATTTCTGACTTGCCCTATTTAGGGGCTCCCTTCCCAGGACTGTTTCATAATCCAGGATCACTTGATATTTTGCAATATGACATCCGCAGGACATGATTGTAAAAAAACAAAACAAAAACCCTGGTTATTCCGTACTTTTTATGCCTTGAGGAGAAGGCGAGGTGAAGCTTTAAAAATCCTGTAGTTGTAGCATTCTTGATGTTACTGGTACCCGGGTGTCCTGACAACAGTTACATTTGCAACTCTGGGCAAAGAATAGGTTGGAAGACTGTTTCAACATTTTCCATCAGTACAAGATCATAGCGACACAACTGGGGCCTGTGAAAATAAGATGAAATATGCTTGTCAATACAATAATAAAAATACCCCATTCTAGTAGAGTAAATTATATCATCTCTTTCAGATATAAAATTATTTAGCAATTATTTTTAATGTTCTAGGGAAATGCTTGTGCTAAATAAGCAAAGCCACATCAACAACAGCAAAAAAATCAGGGTGTAAAATTTTATTTACCATGTAATTTCAACTAGGTTTAAAAGCAAATAGAAAGGGACTTCTCTGGTGGCACAGTGGTTAAGAATCCACCTGCCAGTGCAGGGGACATGGGTTCAAGCCCTGGTCCGGGAAGATCCCACATGCCGCAGAGTAACTAAGCCTGTGCGCCACTACTGAGCCTGAACTCTAGAGCCCGCAAGCCACAACTACTGAGCCCGTGCACCTAGAACCCATGCTCCACAAGAGAAGCCACCACAATGAGAAGCCTGTGCACCACAACAAAGAGTAGCCCCCGCTCACGGCAACTAGACAAGGCCTGCGTGCAGCAACGAAGACCCAATGCAGCCATAAATAAATAAATGATTAAAAAAAAGTAGAAGATTAGAAAGAAATAACCAAAAATTTTAACAGTGGTTGCCTCTGAATAATGACATTATCCGTGGTATTCTTCTTCTTCCTCCTAACACTTTCTGTACTTTCCAGATTTTATAAAATGAATATGTGTTCCTTTGATAATCAGGGAAAGAAGTATTAAAAAGTCCCAGTTTTAAGATGTAATAACTGGGCTTCCCTGGTGGCGCAGTGGTTGAGAGTCCGCCTGCCGATGCAGGGGACACGGGTTCATGCCCTGGTCCGGGAAGATCCCACATGCCGCGGCGGCCGCTGAGCCTGCGCGTACGGAGGCTGTGCTCCGCAACAGGAGAGGCCACAACAGTGAGAGGCCCTCGTATCATATCACACACACACAAAAAAAAGACCCAATGCAGCCAAAAATAAATAAATTAATTAATTAAAAAGAAAAAAGATGTAATGACTATCCTCTTAGGAAAAAAAAAACTTGTATTATTAAATGTTTTGAGGTATCCTAAACCTTCAGGAAAAAGGAATTTATAAACATAAAGTAGTAACTGCTCACATCATTTCCTGTCTCTGTCCACAGATTGAACACTAGGAATATATGTAGGAGTGGCATTACTCACAAAACACACATACCATCACAGCTTTGTTCTTTCTCCCCCTCTTTGTCTCTGCCTCTCTCTCTCTTTCTACACACACACATGCAGTTTATTTTTTCTGAACCAACTGAGGATAGGTTGTTTACCCCTTAATACTTCAGTGTGTATTTCCTAAGAACAAGCACATTCTCAGTGCGGTTATCAAATTTAACATTGATATAGTAGTTGTATCCTGTATCAATGGAATAAAACATTCCAAATTTTCTGTACCTTTTTTAATGCTAGGCTGTGTTTTATCAGTTTGCCAAATTATATGAGGGTTTCTTTTCTACAACAAATTATCAGCTTGCAAGCAGCATGGGTAGAGTGATTAGGGAGGAATCGTGTAACTCTAAGCATATAACAACATTGTTTCTTTGGATTATTGGACCGTTTGTCTTTAAGTGCATACCAGTAAATTTTTCTTGGATTACTGGGCAACTTATTTTTATCAAGTCTAGTTTTGGAAAACCCCTCACTTCTTTCATTGTGATTGATGAAGTCCTATTAAAACGTTAAGACCAAGCAGATTGGACAGGAACCAATAACATCTTTGGAAAACAGGGGTTTGTCAGACGTTGCCTCAGCTCACCTCTCTGGATGGGCAAGTGACCTTAACTTCATTCGGAGAATCCTGAGCTTGTACCTTGGGCCTGTTACAGATCCTGTAGAGAACACCAAGGAAATGGCTGCCACTTTATCCAGATCTTGATTGAATCTTGCAAGCAGACTCACTTGGTGGTATTTCTGAAATGTTGTGGGTTCACTGGAAGGAAGAAATAATATATTTTTAAGTGGATATGAATTACCAATGAAAGAAAACAGTTTTGAAGCCTACAAAATCACTCATCAGCAAGTAGCCATTTGACCCCATAGCCTGCACTAGCCAACTTTCATGGGCAAAGTCCGTTGGATTCCAAGGGACTGCGTAAGTGAAGCTGCTGACCCCAGGACTGATGAGATGCTGTGACATTGGAAAGGTATGCGCTGCCTACTATAGGCCAGACAGCATCCTCATCTCTTGACACATTTCTCCAATCCCCTGAAAAATTCTGCCAGGTATTATTGTCTTCATTTTACAAACAAGGAAACAGATGCTTTCAAAGCTGAAGCTCACCCAGGTCACAGGGCTTCTCTGTAGTAGTGCAGTGATTAAAACCCAGTTCTGGCTGAGTTCAAATTTATGGTCTTTCCATTAAACTGCATTGCTAGATGCACAGGTATATTTTTAAGCCAGACTAGACTAACTTATTTTTTTTTAATGCAAGCAGCCCTATAAGTTCTTTTTTTATTTATTTTTAAATATTTATTGACTTATTTGGCTGTGCTGGATCTTACTTGCGGCACGCAGGATCTTCATTGCTGCATGCGGGCTCTTAGTTGCAGCATGTGGGATCTAGTTCCCTGACCAGGGTTCGAACCTGGGCCCCCTGCATTGGGAGCGTGGAGTCTTAACCACTGGACCACGAGGGAAGTCCCTAGATACTAATTTAGAAGTTGTGCTAAAGCATATATTTTTTCAGTTCTGCCCTCAAGAGAAACCTTAAAACAGCTACAACCCAGGTTCCAATACTTTTTTTTCCAAGTGTGTGGAGACGTTTCCTACAATTGGAATCCCAAATTAAGCCTAAGGTGTATCCACTAGGGAGATTCACCTGGGTACTGTCCCTCTGGGGAGCTGCAAGAATAGGCTGTGGAGAAATGATTGCTCTAGGAATGAATCCTTAGTTTGGAGGTCGGGATGGGGTGAGGAGGTGCCTGTCACCCCAGCCTCACTGCGCAGAGCAGAAGTGCCACAAGTAAAACTAATCCAAAAGGTTGCCCAGATTTTGGTTTCTAAATACGATCTCCACAAAATGGAACTAGGACTCCCTGGAGAAATGGTTGATTCCAGGGCTAGGGCAGGGAAAGTACAAAGTGATCCTGGAACAACATGTGTGCCAAAAGTAAGGAAACACTCAAAGAGTGATGGAGATGTTCAAAAGAATATAGAATCACACCCATTAGGGTGGCTACTGTGAAAAAAACAAAAACAGAAAACAAGTGTTGACAAGGATATTGAAAAATTGGAACCCTTGTACACTGTTGGTGGGAATGTAAAATGGTACCGCCACTATGGTAAACAGTATGAAGGCTCCTCAGAAAATTTAAAATAGAACCACATAATCCAGCAATTCTACTTCTAGGTATATACTCAAAAGAATTGAAAGCAAGGTCTCCAAAAGATGTTTGCACACCCATGTTTATAGCAGCATTATTACAATAGGCAAAAGGTAAAAGCAACCCAAATGTCCATCAATGGATGAACGGATTAAACAAATGTGATTTGTACCTACAATGGAATATTATTCAGCCTTAAAAAGAAAGGAAATCCTATCACGTGCTACAACATGGATGAGCCTTGAGGACATTATGCTAAATGAAATAAACCAGTCACAAAAAGATAAATATTGTTTGATTCCACTTATATGACATAGCTAAAGTAGTCAAATTCATAGAAATAGAAAGTAGAATGGTGGTTGCCAGGGAGTGGGGGAAGGGAGAAATGTATGTTGTTACTTAATGGGTATAGAGTTTCAGTTTTGCAAGATGAAAAAGTTCTGGAGGGACTTCCCTGGTGGTCCAGTGGTTAAGACTCCACACTCCCAATGCAGGGGGACT
Source organism: Leucopleurus acutus (assembly GCF_964270905.1). NCBI lineage: Eukaryota > Metazoa > Chordata > Mammalia > Artiodactyla > Delphinidae > Leucopleurus > Leucopleurus acutus. The sequence continues at coordinate 82,073,218 of NC_139147.1, read as the reverse complement.
GGGTTCGATCCCTGGTCAGGGAACTAGATCCCACATGCCACAGAGAAGATCCCGTGTGCCGCAACTAAGACCTGGCACAGCCAAATAAATATATAATTTTTTTTTTAAAGTTCTGGAGATCTGTTTCACAAAAATGTGAATACACTTAACGCTACTGAATTGTACACTTGAAAATGATTAAAATGGTAAATCTTATGTTTTTATTACCACAATTAAAAATGCATTAAAAAAAGGCACTGGCCAGATTTGGGACAATTTGAATATCAAAATAAATAATGATAGTAACTGATTATAATTCCCCATTGATAAAATATAAAAGTCTGGGAGTCTGAAAAAAAAATCTGGGAGTCTGTATTGATATATTTGGACATGAAACAAATAAATGAATAAATAAATGAGAAAAAATGCCTTTCCTAAATGTTGAATTAGAAAAATCACCATATGGCAGCCATCAGAGTAATAATTCAACCACAAAACATTAAAACCAGTGGGTAAAAGTTTGAGGAGTAATGGACCATTTACATGGTCTCAAAGTACCTACCCACAAAATACTAATTACAAAGGGAAAAATAGTAACCTTAAAGTGGAGAAACTTGGCAGAAATCACTTTAATTGCTTGATCCACATTAATGAAACAATCGAAATTGTGAGCCTCCTAATAGGATGCACTGAGACAAACATTACATCACCTTTGTGGTGTCTTTGCCAAAGATGCATGATCTGAACCTAATCGTGAGGAAACATCAGGCAAACCCAAACTGAAGACATGCTAAAAATAATTGACCTGTAATCTTCAAAAGTGTCAAAGTCAAAAAAAAAAAAAAAGTGTCAAAGTCAAAAGAGTCGAGGAGGGCTTCCCTGGTGGCGCAGTGGTTGAGAGTCCGCCTGCCGATGCAGGGGACGCGGGTTCGTGCCCCAGTCCGGGAGGATCCCACATGCCGCGGAGTGGCTGGGCCCGTGAGCCATGGCCGCTGAGCCTGCGCGTCCGGAGCCTGTGCTCCGCAACGGAGAGGCCACAGCAGTGAGAGGCCCGCGTGTACCGCAAAAAAAAAAAAAAAAAAAAAAAAAGAGTCGAGGAAAGGCGGAAGAACTGTTCCAAAGTGAATACTAAAGAAGCAGGAAAACCAAATGCAGCCAGTGATCCTGAATTGAATCCCTTTGCTACAAAGGACATTATCAGGACAATCAGTAAAACTAGAATGGGGTCTCAGGATCAGACGGTAGTAATGTATCAATATTATTTCTCTTATTTTGATGGTCAATTGTAGTTATGTAGGAGAATATCCTTGTTTGTAGAAAATACACATTAAAATACTTAGGGTTGATGAGGCAGCATGTTGGAAATTACTGTAGAATGGTTCAGAAAAAGAAAAGGCTCTTAGTACTACTGTAATTTTTCTGTAAACTTTAATTTTCCACAATAAAGAGGAAAAAAAAAAAGCTAATAGGAAAGGAGTGGTTTAACCAAAGAGGCTTATAAGCAGCACCACTCTGGTCCTCTCTTGATCAGAGTGTAGCAAGAGAAAAAGGGATCCCTTCCCACTTCTCCAAGGGCAGCTATGGAATCAGGAAAGGGCAGGGACTCCAGGAGAAGGTGATGCCACCTGCAGATGGCAGAACCCAGTGGGGGTACTAGGAAGGCAGGAGAAGAAAAAGGAGATCGGGAGCTGATCAGGGTTGTCCATGAGTAGAGGTAAGATGCTCTCTTCCTCCTAGAAGGATGTCTGGAAATACATGGGGAGGCACTAACCAAGCGTTGGGTTCATACAAGAGTAAATAGAGTGAGAGACAGTGAACTGTGAGTTCTGGCAGTATGGTGCACTAAATACCCTGAAAGCATTCATAATAGTGGATACAAACAACAAAAAACAAAACAAAAAACCTTTTAAATTGCACTGAACTAAGAAGAAAGGAAAGAATACTGAGAAACCCTCAAAATATGTGAAAGCAGAAATCCAAATAGATAGGAATCCTGAAATCACCTTTTGTTGGTCTTTTTTGAAACTTTGTAACCTTGAGCTTCAATTTTCATGGCCTTGCAGTGCAGTAGGACATGAAACAAAGTCTATGGACCCCTCAAGGTCGGGAGTTGAATAGGAGAATTCTGGGGGAAGAGTGAACTAAACATGAATTGAAGTAAACAACCTTCCACCACCTCAGATGACAGGAAGTCCCCACCTCGAATCTCAGCGCTATGAGGAGCTAGGGGGCTGAGTGCCCTTCACATGGGTCAGCAGCTAAATTCAAACTACTTGTGGTCTGAGAAACTTCAAGTTTAAAAATTAAAGTGGTCTCAGATGGATGGTATCTCCAGGAACTTGACAGGCAAACGCAAAATCTTTCTGGAGAAATCTACTCCTCAGAGCCTCAAAGAATTCCCGCACATAGTGAAATAATTATAATAATAATAAAGGCATTTGTAAGGGGGGTGGGGGGAAGCTGCGGGGTGCAGGCTTTATGGCCGCCAGCTGCGGGCGGGAGGACGGATCCTGGCGGGTGGGGCAGTGCAGCTGCCGGCTCCACACAGCGCCTGCGCCGCAGCTGCAGGGAAGGGGCACCTCCTGCCCGGGCTGGGTGCGAGTGAGGAGGCCGGCAGGACTGAGTGCTGGGACATGGGACCACCAAAACGACCTTCCCAGCGGAGCCGCGTGCCCGGGGCACCCCTGCTCTGCAGGCAGGGAGCAAGCAGCCGCCTCCCCGCTGCACCAGACCCTGATGGGACCCAGACTGCTAACGGCAAAAAGAACTGGAAAAATGCAAAAGACTGGAACGATTAAAACCTACCAAAGACTCCTCAGAATTCTCAAAGAGCATACAAACGTGTGCTTACATGTAAAAAATGTGATGCGCGGACTACCACACTCAAGCAACCTGGCAAGCACTTGCCGGTGACTGTCACTCTCAGGTTTCACTGTGGAATTTCAAACTGCCTAGGGGTGTGAGAAAAGATTAAGGCACCAACCCCAAAAATAATGGCCCATAAAAGGAAAGAGAACAAAAGGAAGTCCACCACTGAGTACTTCTGTTCTAGGGAAGGGGGACATGTGGCCAGAAGAGCCTGACTTCCCATAGTGTCCTCAGGAAGAGCCAGAATATCACCCTGATGCTGCAGCCCAAGAGTGTTTTGCTGTTTCAAATTGAAAATTGTCATGAGGAGGAAAAGTCCATTCTGGTGCTTGAGGGGACCTCTCAAACTGAAGGCTTGTGTTCAGCTGTCTGAATAACAACCAGTAAAAACTACAGGAACAAAATCTCTCAAGAAAGGGATTTTTAAAAGAAACACGACAGGGCTTCCCTGGTGGCGCAGTGGTTGAGACTCCGCCTGCCAATGCAGGGGACACGGTTCGTGCCCCGGTCCAGGAAGATCCCACATGCCGCGGAGCGGCTGGGCCCGTGAGCCATGGCTGCTGAGCCTGCGCGTCCGGAGCTTGTGCTCCGCAACGGGAGAGGCCACAACAGTGAGAGGCCCGTGTACCGCAAAAAAAAAAAAAGAGACACGACAGGGACTTCCCTGGTGGAGCAGTGGTTAAGAATCCGCCTGCCAGTTCAGGGGACATGGGTTCGATACCTGGTCCGAGAAGATCCCACATGCCGCAGAGTAACGAAGCCCATGCGCCACAACTACTGAGCCTCTGCTCTAGAGCCCGCAAGCCATAACTACTGAAGCCCACGCGCCTAGAGCCCATGCTCCGCAGCAAGAGAAGCCCCCGCAATGAGAAGCCCGTGCACCACAGCAAAGAGTAGCCCCTGCTCACCACAACTAGGGAAAGCCCGGGCACAGCAATGAAGACCCAATGCAGCCAAAAATAAAATAAATAAATTTAAAAAAGAAGAAATAGAAAAGAAAATCTGAACAGACCTATAATAAAGAGATTGAATTAGCAATTAAAAACAAAAAGCAAACCTACAAAGAAAAGCCCAGGCCAAGATGGCTTCATAGGTGAATTCTACCAAATATATATATTTTTAAATTTTTATTTATTTATTTATTTGTTTATTTATTTATTTATTTATTTTTGGCTGCGTTGGGTCTTTGTTGCTGCACGCGGGCTTTCTCTAGTTGCAACAAGCGTGGGCTACTCTTCATTGGGGTGCGCGGGCTTCTCACTGTGGTGGCTTCTCTTGTGGCAGAGCACAGGCTCTAGGCACTCGGGCTTCAGTAGTTGTAGCTTGTGAACTCTATAGTACAGGCTCAGTAGTTGTAGCACGCGGGCTTAGTTGCTCTGCGGCATGTGGGATCTTCCCAGACCAGGGCTCGAACCTGTGTCCCCGGCATTGGCAGGCGAATTGTTAACCACTGTGCCACCAGGGAAACCCCTCTACCAAATTTTTTTTAACACTTTTTAATTTATTTATTTATTTATTTTTGGCTGTGTTGGGACTTCCTTGCGGTGCGCGGGCTTCTTATTGTCGTGGCTTCTCTTGTTGCGGAGCATGGGCTCTAGGCACGTAGGCTTCAGTAGTTGTGGCCCATGGGCTCAGTACTTGTGGCTCGCCGGCTCTAGAGCTCAGGCTCAGTAGTTGTGGCACAGGGGCTTAGTTGCTCCGCGGCATGTGGGATCTTCTGGGGCCAGGGCTCAAACCCATGTCCCTTGCATTGGCAGGTGGATTCTTAACCACTGCGCCACCAGGGAAGCCCCTCTACCAAATATTTAAAGAAGAATTAACACCAAATTCTTCACAAACTCCTCCAAAAAAAAAAAAAATAGAAGAGGAGGAAACACTTCTCAACTCATTCTGTGACACCAGTATTATCCTGATATCAAAACCAGACATCACACACAAAAAGAAAACTAAAGATCAATATGTCTTATGAATATAAATTCAAAAAAGTCAAATAAAACTAGCAAACCAAATCCAGCAAAATATAAAAATGATTATATACCTTAACCAAGTGGGATTTATCCCAGAATGCAAAGTGAATTTAACATGCAAAAAAATCAATTATTTTAATACACCATATCAATAGAATTAAGGACAAAAACAAATGGTTATCTCAATACATGCAGAGAAAGCATTTGAGAAAATCCAATATCCCTTCAATATAAAAATACTCAAGAAACTAGGAATTGAAGGAAATTCCCTAACCTGATAAAAGGCATCTACAAAAAAAAAAAGTTAATATGTACTTAATATTAAAAGACTGAATGTTTTCTCCCAAAGATGAGGAACAAGACAAGGCTGTCTCTTGCCACTTCTATTCAGCTTAGAAAGAAGTTCTAGCCAGTTCAGTTAGACAAGAAAAGGCAGGGGAAAAAAAGACATTCAGATTGGAAAGAAAGTAGTAAAACTATCTCTATTTGCAGATGACCTGATCTTGTACATAGAACATCTTACTGAGTCCTCTAATGAGTTAGCAAGGTTGCAGGATACAAGATCAGTCAGTTGTAATTCTGTACACTATCAATGAATAATCTAAAATGAAATTATGGAAAGAATTCAATTTACAGTAACATAAAAAAGAGTAAAATACTTGGATTAAATTTAACAAAAGTGCAAGACTTGTACACTGAAAACTATAAAACATCACTGAAAGAAGTTAAGTAAGACCTAAATAAATGAAAGATACCATGTTCATGGATTGGAAGACTTACTATTGTTAATACAGCAGTACTCCCCAAATTGATTTGCAGATTCAAGACAACCCCTCTCAAAGTCCCAGCTGCCTCTTTTGTTTTTTCACAGAAATTGACAAACTGATCCTCAAATCTATATGGAAATTCAAGAGACCCAGAATAACAAAACAGTTCTGAAGAATACCAAAGTTGGGAGATTTATACTTCCTGATTTCAAATTTTGTTATAAAGCTACAGTAATGCTACAGTAAGCTATAAGACAATGTGGTACTTGCATAAAGATAAGATATATCAATCACCGGAATGGATTGAGAGTCCAGAAGTAACCTCTTACATTTATGGTGGATGGAATTTTTTTTTTGACCATGCTGTGCAGTTTGTGGGATCTTAGTTCCCGACCAGGGATTGAACCTGGGCCCTCGGCAGTGAGAGCACAGAGTCCTAACCACTGGACCACCTGGGCGTTCCCAGTCAATTGATTTAGACAAGGGTCTCAAGACAATTCATGGAGAAAGAAGAATTTTTTCAATAAATGATGCTGTGACAACTGGCTGTTCACAGGCAAAGGAATGAAGTAGAAGCCCCTTACCTCACATCACATGCAAAAATTAACTCCAAATGGATGAAAGACCTAAATGTGAGACCTAAAACTATAAAGGAGTTGTATCCAGAATATACACAGAACTCTGGCAGCTCGACAATAAAAAGATAGTTAGCTTAGTTTAAAAATGGGTAAGGCACACAAAAACCTGCACCCAGATGTCTATAACAGCTTTATTCAAAACTGCCAAGACTTGGAAGCAACCAAGATGTCTTTTGTAGGTGAATGGATAAACTGTGATACATCAGACAATGGAACATAATTTAGTGCCAAAAGGAAATGAGCTGTCAAGCCATTAAAAAAAAAAAAAGAAAAGAAAAGGAGGAACTGTAAATGCTTATATCACTAAGTGAAAGAAGCCGATCTGAAAAGATTACATACTGTATGATTCCAATTACATGACCTTCTGGAAAAGGCAAAACTATGAAAACAGTAAAAAAAAAAATCAGTGGTTGCCAGAGGTTGGCGGGAGGGAGGGATGAATAGATTTGAATAGGGAGAGAGCACAGATTTTTAGGGCAGTGAAACTATTCTGTGATCCTATAATGGTAGACGTATGTCATTATACATTTGACAAAACTCAGAAAATGCACAACACCAACAGTGAACCCTAATGTAAACTATGGACTTAGGGTAATAATGACATATCAATGTAGATTCTTCAGTTGTAACTAATGTACTACTCTGGTACCAGATTTTGGTACTGAGGGAGGCTGTGCCTATGTGGGGCAGGGAGTATGTGGGAAAGTTGTGTACTTTCTGCTCAATTTTGCTGTGAACTTAAAACTGCTCTAAAAAATAAAGTCTGTTTAAAAGGAAAAGAAATGGCTAAGGGATCTGAATAGACATTTCTCCAAAAAGCTCTACAAATGGTCTACAAGCATATGAAAGATACTCAGCATCATTAATCATTAGGAAATTACAAATCAAAACCACAGTGAGATATCATGTAATGCCCACAAGAATGGCTGTAACAAAAGACAGACATGTATGAATGGATAATCAAAATGTGATATATACATACAATGGAATATTATTCAATCTTAAAAAGGAAAGAAATCCTGTTACATGCTATAACATGGACAAAACTTGAGGACATTATGCTAGGTGAAATAAGTCAATCACAAAAAGACAAATACTGTATGATTCTACTCATATGATGTATCTAAAGTAGTCAAATTCATAAAAACAGTAGAATAGTCGTTGCTAGGGGATGGGGGTGGGGGAAATGGGAATTGTTATTTAATAGATATAGAGTTTCAGATTTTGCAAGATGAAAAGGTTCTGGAGAGCTGTTTCACAACAATGTGAATATACTTACGAATGAACTTACACTTAAACATGATTAAGTTGGTACACTTTATGGGGTTTTTTATCGTATGCTTCTTTATCATGATTAAAAAGAAAAAACAACCTTTAAAGACTGACAATAACAGTGTTGGCAAGGATGTGAAGAAACTGGAACTCTCATACATCGCTGGAGGGAATGTAAAATGGTGCAGTCCTTTTGGAAAACAACTTGGCAGGGAGTTCCTTAAAAAGGTTAAACACAAAGTCCTCTATGATCCAGAAATTCCATTCCTAGGTATATACCCAAGAGAAATGAAAGCATATGTCCACACAAAAACGTGTACATATATGTTTATAGTAGCATTATTTATAATAGCCAAAAGTGGAAAAAACCCAAATATCCATCAACTGGTGAATGGATATTTAAAATGTGGTATGTGTGAGCACAGTGGTGCATCTGGGCCAGAGGTCAGTGGATCAAAATACAATGTAGACTATTCATACGATGGAATATTGTTCAGCCATAAAAAGGAACGAAGTCCTGATGAATGCTACACATGGATGAATCTTGAAAACATGCAAATCCAAAAAAAAGCCAGACACAAGGGCTTCCCTGGTGGTGCAGTGGTTAAGAATCCACCTGCCAATGCAGGGGACATGGGTTTGATCCCTGGTCCAGGAATATCCCACATGCCGCAGATTAACTAAGCCTGTGTGCCACAACTACTGAGCCTGGGCTCTAGAGCCCGTGAGCCACAACTACTGAGCCCACATGCCACAACTACTGAAGCCCATGTGCCTAGAGCCTGTGCTCCACAACAAGAGAAGCCACGACAATGAGAAGCCCGCGCATCTCAATGAAGAGTAGCCCCCGCTTGCTGCAACCAGAGAAAGCCCACGTACAACAACGAAGACCCAACACAGCCAAAAATAAATAAAAATTTTAAAGAAAGCCAGACACAAAAGACCACATATTGTATGATTCCATTTATATGACATGCCCAGAATAGGTACATCTATAGAGACAGCAAATTAGTGGTTGGCAGGGGCTGGACAGGAGGGAGGAATGGGGAATTACTACTAACAAGTATGGGGTTTCTTTTTGAGATGACGAAAATGTTCTGAAATTAGATAGTACTGATGGTTTCACATTTTGTAAATATACTAAAACCCCCTGAATTATAAACTTTAAAAAGGTGAATTTTATGGTTGAATTATATCTCAATTTTTTTTTTTTTTTTTTTTTTTTTGCATTACGCGGGCCTCTCACTGTTGTGGCCTTTCCCGTTGTGGAGCACAGGCTCCAGACGCGCAGGCTCTGCGGCCATGGCTCACGGGCCCAGCCGCTCCGCGGCATGTGGGATCTTCCCAGACCGGGGCACGAACCCGTGTCCCCTGCATTGGCAGGCGGACTCTCAACCACTGCGCCATCAGGGAAGCCCTATCTCAATTTTTTTAAGGTTAAAAAAAAAGAAATATATCTAAAACACATATACAGGGAGAGTCAACAGGCAGATAATATCCTTGAATGTGACTTCATTTGTAACCCATAGACTGGTAAGACTGAATAAGCTCAGGGTACATATTCTAATATTATTATTTCCATTTTCTTAAATCATAAAAATACTAAACACTAAAATGTTCAAGTTTACCTGGCAAAAAAGAGAAAAGTATCCATAATCTTACCATGAAATAGAACAACTATTTCCTTTTCTCCCATATATTCTCTGATCAGTGATGACTTTTTCACAAACATGACTAAAATAGGAATGACTAAACATGACTAAAATAAAGATGTTAAGGTCTCTATCTTAATCAAGAAACAAGCCTCCAACTTTAGGAATTCCTACTTGGGAGAAATTCGCTATATGAAATTCAAATTTCTAAGACATATGCAAAGCAAATATGTAACCAATTATTGGCACGAATACCCAAATTTTGCTGAGTGAGTGTTCCTCATATAACTGCACAATCTCCCCTGCTGTTTCTTAGACTCTCCATATGAGGTCTCTGCCCACCTTCCTCATTGATGCTATAAACTACCTGAGGCTGGTTTCTAAAGATGCGGCCCCTTAGTGGTTCCCTCCCTGAAAATGCTGCCCCACTATGGGTTTGGGGACATCGGTGCTGAAGGGAGTGTGATATCGGCCAAACTGCTTGCCCTCTGTGAGCCTCAGTTTCCTCATTTATAAAATAGGGATGATAGGGGCTTCCCTGGTAGAACAGTGGATAAGAATCCGCCTGCCAATGCAGGGGACATGGGTTCGAGCCCTAGTCTAGGAAGATCCCACGTGCCGCGGACCAACTAAGCCCATGCACCACAACTACTGAGCCCGCGCTCTAGTGGCTGAGAGCCACAACTACTGAAGCCTGCGAGCCACAACTACTGAGCCCACGCGCCTAGAGCCCGTGCTCCACAACAAGAGAAGCCACCGCAATGAGAAGCCCACGCACCGCAACGAAGACACAACACAGCCACAAATAAAAATAAATAAAATAAATTAATTTAAAAAAATAGGGATAGTAATACCACTTCACAGGGTTTTAGTGAGAATTACATTAACCAATGTCTGTAATGTGCTTGGGTCAGTAAACAAAGGCTGTTATTATTATGATCCAAGGATGCATTTAAAAAAGTCACTTCCAGGGAATTCCCTGGCGGTCCAGTGGTTAGGACTCTGCGCTTTCACTGCTGAGGGCCCAGGATCAATCCCTGGTCAGTGAACTAAGATCCCACAAGCCATGCGGTGCAGCCAAAAAAAAGTCACTTCCAAACCCCGCACCCACACCTTCCTATTTATCTACACAGTGAGCCCAGAAGGTGATTGCCAGTTTCAGATGACCATCTACATGGTACTCTATGGATGAGGCCAAGAGACAACCCAAGTGTCTAGTAGATAATAGGACCCAGGAAACATCTCCTAAGTAAATGAATGAAAGGAGCCTCAAATTCCTTTGCTTACACTAAAGGGTTTGGGGTTTTTTTCCCTTTTTCCTGATTATAAATGTAACATGAAAAAAATTAATCATTTTTTTAAAACTATATATATACAACAGCACAGCAAATTGAAAAGTAAAGAGAAACTTTAAAAAGCACTCACATTCCTACCACCCAAGGGGCAATCTAACATGTTTTGTCATGTTTCTTTTTCATTATTTTTAGAGTGTTGAGCTAATTTTATACTTTATATAATTTTATATCCTGCATTTTTTCACTTAGTACATTATAAGCATTTCATTTAATGTTTTATAAATAACTTCAGTGTTTGAATACTATTTTATTATATGGGAACTAACAATTTCCCCATCATTGGATTTTTAGGGTGTTTCCAATTTTCTATTGCAAATTAGATTTTCTGAGTGTCAGAAATATATTTATGTATATATGTATATTATGAGCTCAGAAAAGAATAGAAACGTGTATATGTGAGTGGGTGCCTTTGGGCATGGGATTGTTGGGATGGGGCAAGGTTTGTGCTTTTATGTTACATACTTCTTTACTGTTTAAATCATTTATAGCTAGCAGGGATGACTTTTGAAATTAAATGTTTATGCAAAGGAAGGAAGGAGGAGAGAAGAAAGGAGGGAGAGGGGGAGGGAGAAAGAAGGAAGGAAGGAAGGAAAGAAGGAAGGAAGGAAAGGAGGAAAGGAGGAAGGGAGGGAGGGAAGGAAAGAAAGAAGGAAAAAAATTCCTGTACCAAGTCCATTTGTAAAGAGCCTGAAAGATCAAGAGCCACAAGAAGTAACTAAGCAAAAAAAAAAAAGAAGTAACTTAGCAATATATCCCCAAAGACGCATACAGACCTATAATTAAAAAGTAGATATGTTTGGGATTTAATTTCTCTGAGCATAAAAGGAAATAGCAAGCTGCAAAGAATCCCAGCCCAACTTACTGATTGATTTTGGATTCTGTGGTGTTTCCAGCTTTGTCTCTCAATTTGATTGTAATGGATCCTCTTCTTATGTTCTTGTTCCAAGTTATAATATCCACAAAGTAATGATATACTACAAAACAGGGAGAGAACATGGTAAGAGAAGAATATTACCAACTGCTTTCCTGAAGGTTCAATTCGTAAAAACCCAACCTCCCTAATAACTGAGTCTCCTTTTCTCTTCCTCTAGTTTTTCTGCAAAGATCCAGGGCAGAATTTTCTAATATTTTTTTCTATTCTCTTTGGTAAAGATGGCCTGAGTGATGGCAGGACTCAGTGGTATGCAGTTGCCATGTGTAGGCATCACTCTTGGATCAGTGTTTCCACCTTATCGACTGAAATCCCATGGCCTACTGCCAAGTATGATGGTTCACTTCAATCCCTGCCCATTTTAGAATAAACCAAATAGGGGGCCATGTAGAGACCCTCCACAGCTGTCAAGGTCTTCCTCAATCTGGGCCATGTCCACCAGCCTACCCAGCCTCCCTCATCTCCTCCCCAGTCATGCCACACCACCTGCACTGCCATGCTCTCTCTTGCTTCTGGGCCTTTCCCCACCTTGGACACTCTTACTTTGCCCCCTTTGCCAATTCATCCTTCAGGTTCCAGCTGAATGCACTCCCTCCGGAAGGCCTTCACTGACCCTCAGACTAAGTCAGGTCTCTCTCAGAGCTCTTATCATGCTCTGGTATTCTCTCATCATTAGTTAACACACTTTATTTACAAAATGTAAGAAAAATGATAACCAAAAAGTGGTAAACATATGTGTACATCTGTACAAATATTGCCTGTATAATGTCTTATGGGGTTTTTAAAAAAGCTAAAATATACTACAACGGTAACTAGGAAGGGATGGTTATTCCTCTTTGTAATCCCAGCAGTAATACCTATGGATATCCATTAATTCCTACTGAATAAACGAGAGCACGTAACGTATCCAGAGAACTATTCTTCCTCCCTACTCTCTGCTCCCCAAGGTCAAGGATGCTCTGGGAAGACAGGGATCCCACCATGATAGTCAGATTTGCTATCTCTTGGTCAGACTTGCAGAGAAGGGGAAAGAGGCTCAGGGAAATGACCGTCCCAGTAGGGAATAAGGTCAGCCATGGGGTTGCCATTTCATGGCCCATTATTACTCAGGGGCTTGCCCCATTTGGATTGGGCAGACACCAAACCCTGGGCTGCCACTCATGATTCCAAAGAAGGAGGGAAACCTGGTGATGTGCAACCTCTTTTATAAGGGTTGCTCCCAAGAAAAGTGAAAAGGGGGATAAGATTGTAAGATGTACATCTGCCCAGGAAAATTCCTACTTGCTTCCCGGGGCATCTGATCATCTGCTGCCCCATTTAGCCCCCATCTTGAATACCCAAACTCTCAATGTCTTTAGAAGGTCATTGTTTTAGTTTTGGAGCTGGAACTGGCCCATAGATGTGGCTGACACCTGATTTTTCCTAACCACAATTTCACGTCTCTTGGGGCTCAAGCAAATTTTCTGGAAGATCTTAGTGATTAGAATGGCCATCCAGTAAAGCTAACAACTATGATTCGTTGAGCTTTTAATCCTTATAACTCAGAAGATAGGCATGATTATCCCCCTTTTACCAAGCAGGACATTGAGACTCAGAGAAGTTAAATGTCTTGGTCACACAGCTATTATGTAGGAGAGTCAGGGTTCAACCTAGGTCCTTCCAACTCCAAAGTCCATGCTTCACCATGGCCTTCATTTGCCAAGAAGTAGCCAGGAAGCTGAGACTCAGCCATTCCCAAAATAGAAGAGTTGGGCAACAGCAAGCAAGCACATTCACCACTCACTGCAGAAGGGTTTCTCCTCAGCTGTGTCAAAGAACGCTTTAGTCATAGGAGGATCCCGCTCCCTTAAATAGTCTTTCCAATTATCAGCATAGTAGCCTATAAAATAAGTCAGAAAAGTGTAACATTAACATGTATTATATAAATGGAAAAGCAATGGAGGAGGTAGTGAGAACAGCGGGTTTGACTGCCACCACCATCGAGACAATCCCCCACGTACCCACTTGCCAGAGGACCCTCCAGTGGCTTTTCCCCCTATCTATTGACATTACATCACCAGCCCTGGTCCTCAGTAGCAGGGGTGGGATTGTGGGGAGTGACACACACTGGGTAGACTAAAAATAGCACTGATATATTCCAGCAGTTCATTTTCTAGATTATTTAAAACAGATTCAGGTTTATACCTAGAACAGCATCACTTTTGGAAAGCGATGTGCTTCCTTGAAGAACTGTGATTGGGCCCCTGAAGTGCAGAGAACTTGGAATTGCTGTGTTACTCTGTCAACAGGCAGGGAAATGTCCTCCTTCATCACGTGCCTACAGGAATGAGGCTGAGGGCCATCCCTGGGGCCTCTCTCTCTCCTCTGTCCCCACTGCTAGGGAGTGGCCTCCACATTCTGACTTAACTGATCTGGAGTGGAACCCAGGCATCAGTATTTTTTAAAAGCTCCGTAGATGATTCAAATGCACAGTCAAGTCTGAGAACCCCTTGTCTATAGCATGCCCTGATGTTAACTTGAGTCTTTCCTTTGGGTACAATTAGAGAATTCTCATGACCATCCAGTTGCAAAGTCTCCACCACCCAGAATATTTCCACTAATGCTTAGCAAATATCCAAGCAGTCTCCACGGTGTCTATTACCCCAGCCCACCCCTGTATGTGTCCATGCACACAGCACCAGAGTGTGGCATGAGGGCATTTACAGACACGATTTGTTAGAGGAGTCGCTTTGCCAAACCCTCCCCCAGCAGAGAGGTTGTGTGCCTGGAGAGAGTGCTCCTGTCCCCACAGGAGCAGACTACGTAAGGTGACTGTGCCTGGGTGAGCTTGGAAAGTCTTCTGGAACCTTCTTTTTCTTGCTAGAATAAAGTATACAGGGAGGTGGCACTACCTTCTGTATGAAATCCTATATAGATTGCCTTTCTAACATTCTTTATTATTAGGAGACCCCAGAGTACTTCACAGAACAAATTGGCTAGAAAAAACTAAGTAAGTTTTTTAAAAACACAGGATTTTCAGGCCCATTTTTAGATGGTAAAATGGTGCTAGGATTCTACCAGAAATTAGCTCTTTGTTCATCAGAGTGGGAAACTGCTTGCTGGACTTACCCAGAAGTGGGCAGGACTCCGTCTGTGATATGCCACAGTTGACACACTTGCCGTTCCTATAATCCCGGTAGGAGTCACAGGGATACGTGGTGATGGTGCAGTTCTCTCTCAGCGAAGAAAGGTACAGGTACACGGACCTCTGGTGGTCACACTTAAAATACTGCATTCCTGGGTTGTAAAAGGAATGATCAAAGAGTAGAGCAGTTGTAGCATTTAGTAATAAATAGTGCCTCGCATATTGTTTATACACATAATTTATCATGTCCCCTACATCAGGCACTGTGCTAACAGCTTCAATGTACTTGATTCCATTTAATCCTTATAAAACCAATAGATCAGGATTCATGCTGACAAATGGCAGGAGACAAGAAGATAGGCATGATTACCCCCATTTTACCTAGCAGGACATTGAGACTCAGAGAGGTTAAAGGACTTGACCTTGTCCTTCCTTTGTCAGTGAAAGGAAGAGGAAATGTCAGTGGTAGTCAGAGATCCACCAGAGGTTTTCAGCAGAAGGCAAGCACATTTAAACCAGTAAATACATGAGAGAAAGACAGCATTGGGGAGCAGTTTGTAGAGGAAGATCCCCAATGAGGGCAAGGAGAGGAGATAGTTGTGAAAAAGGATGGGGCGATGCTTCTACCTTGGGTCAGATGGGGAAATGAATGTAAAGACCAACTTTGTGATCTAAGGTTAGGATAGATAAAATGGCTCCTTCGGGTGGGACCTTGATCTAGGTACAAAAGTCAAATCTAGCTCAGCTCTAAGAGGTGAGGGTTTATAGCTGGGGCGGTATTTGGAATAGAAGCATGAGGAGTGACCATAGGGAGTCCGCAAGAGATGCGTATGAGGCTTTTCTGGCATTATTGGGGGCCATGGAGAAGTTAACAAGTTTGCCTGGACCTTGTACTTGATCAACAAGACTCCATGACTTCTCCAGAATGTGCCCAAGCAAAGATGGGGGCTGACATGGCAGAGACCTAAGGGCCTGGGAGTGCACAGGGCATTCATGAGAGCAGACAAGTGGCAGGGGCTCTATTTCTGCTCCAAAGGTGAAGGGTGAAGTGAGAGGAGCTGAACAATAGGAGGTGGCACTGGAAGCTGTAAGTGGTCAAGAAGAGGTGAGACACAAGCCTCAAGTTAATTCTTGGTGGGTGCCATGTGATGTGATGGTGAGAGAGGAAGCGGATGAGGCACAGAGGTGGCCATCAGAAGAGTTGGAGCTGATGAAGGACTTCAGTACAAAACATCAGAGAGGTTCATCAGAAGGTTGATGGGTCAGACGATGAAGTCATTCAGAAACAGGAACTGGGTCCCAAAGATGGGTAATCAAAGGAGGTAAGGATCTCAATAGCAGACAGTGAACCCCATGGAAAGAGGAGTTGTGATTGTGAGCTAGTAGTTTGGAGAGGCACTGGGAGCTGGAGTCAGATCAATGTTTCTTCTTTCTCCGGAGTCCACATATCCCCATAGAAGAGATCAGTGGAGGACATAAAGAAATAAACTGGGTGACAGAGGAGAAGCATGGGGCCAAGCTGGACTGGAGTAAAATCTGACAAGTCGACATTTAATTATTGTTCCTGGAACTTCCACTTGCAGAAACAATGAAGTTAATAATGCTACAGAGGATGTCCTTTGTAAGCAAAGCACATTATCTTTGGCTGCTCATGGATGTAGTTACATTACAGCACACAGGACAGGATTTGAATACACACCATTTATGGTACAATGTGATTGGCCCTACTTATGTCATTTCATCTGGATCATTTTCAAACACTACATCATTCCCATGGAGCCATATACAGCTACCATTTTGGAACACGATCATCTTTTTCTAGAATTATTTCCATGATTGCTTAATTGTCTCTAACAATGGTGAAATACAGATTCAGAGCACTTGGCGGGGGGGTTGTTTTTTGTTAATTTTTGGCTGCGTTGGGTTTTTGTTGCTGTGCACGGGCTTTCTCAAGTTGCGGCGAGCGGGGGCTACTCTTTGTTGCGGTGCGCAGGCTTCTCATTGCAGTGGCTTCTCGTGTTGCAGAGCCCGGGCTCTAGGCGCATGGACTTAAGCAGTTTTGGCACGCGAACTCAGTAGTTATGACACACGGGCTCAGTAGTTGTGGCTCACGGGCTTAGTTGCTCCGCAGCATGTGGGATCTTCCTGGACCAGGGCTCAAACCCGTGTCCCCTGCATTGGCAGGCAGATTCTTAACCACTGTGCCACCAGGGAAGCCCAGGGTGGGTTTTTTTAATTCTGTCCCCCACCACACTTTAATGTTGCCCTCCAACTACCCATTTTTGTTTTGTGAGTTTTTTCTCGTTATAAAACTAATACATGCTCATTTAGAAAATAAAAAATAATAGCAAATTATGATGCAAAAATTACCTAGAAATCCAACATCCAGAGATCACCACTAATAATTATTTGGAGCACTTATGTTTAGTGTTTTTCTCTGCACTTACACATGTACAAATATACATTTAAAAAACAAATTGGGATTATACTGTATAATTTGTGTATTTTTCACTTAACATCATATTGTAAGCATTTTCATTAATCTGACAATATGGTTTTTAAGAATTACATTCCTTTGTGTAGGATGCACCATACTATTTAATAATTCTCCTATGTTGGACATTTAGATTATTTCTAAAACCTTAACTATTATAAACAATGCCATATTGAATATCTTCACTCTGATTTTTGTCTACATTTTCCATTATTTCTCTAGGAGAGATTTCCAAATGTGTAATTTCTAGGTCAAAGACACAACCTTTTCAAGAGAGAGAGATAATTCAAAATCGCTTTTAATCATATGGTTATTTTTTTAAGTAGTATATTTGAGTAATAATGTTTAATTTATAATTTATATTTATACCACCTCTATCTTCTCAGGAAATTTGTTTTTGATTAAAAACGATTTCACATAGGATAATATCAGATTTTTAAAATACGCCTTTTTTAAACCACTATTTTACAAAATATAAAGTATCTGCACTTACCTCCAAATATTGTTTTGGGGCAACCAGGTTGATCCAATCCTCCGTTTGGGTAGAAGTCTATGTTTCCTAATGGTTCCCTGTAGCCCAGTGCTAAAAGGCAATATACTAGGCTTTTATACTGCTTTGAACTTTTCCCATCTCACAGCTCATTTGCCTGTTTAGGATATAGGCAGAGATTGTCTCATTCTTGTCTTTGCTGCTGTTGTTGTCATTAAACCTATTTAAATATTTTGTCCAAAGTTAGCCAGATAGTTAGAAAGCAGTGATTTCCAAGTAGGAGACTATGAAGCTGGTAACAGAATTTACTTCCCATATTTCTGAAAATGTAAGAGAGTTTGGTCACTCATTCACTACATGGCTGATAAAATGATATGTTTCATGTTTATATTTGGCTGGAACACTCATTGCTAGGTGCTTCCTGAGCCTCTAATTACATGTGTGTAAGTCTTTAATGAATAAGAAACAGGAAAAAATGAACCTTTACTTAGTAGGAGAAACCTTTAAAATTTGGGGATCTAGGATGGTTAAAAGATTGGAAACTCTTCTAGAAAATGGGGACCTAGAAAATTATAGATTTAATAATTGCTTATTCTCTTTAACCTTGTAACTCGAAAGTAATCAGTAAAATGCTTGATTAAAAGTTTATACAGGGGGGCTTCCCTGGTGGCGCAGTGGTTGAGGGTCCGCCTGCTGATGCAGGGGACGCGGGTTCGAGCCCCGGTCTGGGAAGATCCCCCATGCCACGGAGCGGCTGGGCCCGTGAGCCATGGCCGCTGAGCCTGCGCTTCCGGAGCCTGTGCTCCGCAATGGGAGAGGCCACAACAGTAAAAGACCCGCGTACCACAAAAAAAAAAAAAAAATTATGCAGGGACTTCCCTGGTGGTCCAGTGGTTAAGACTCCACGCTTCCACTGCAGGGGGCATTGGTTCAATCCCTGGTCAGGGAACTAAGATCCCACATGCCGTGTAGTGTGGCCAAAAAAAAAAAAAAAAATAGATTATACATATGTATGTATGTATATATATGTATAAACACATATATAGTGTATCATTGCAATAATGATAATAGCTATTATATGTTCAGGAAACTACATGTGTCTGTGGGTGTGACACTAGGGGTTTTACACAGATTTCTTCTAATTTTCACAATGTCTGAAAAGTAGCCATTGGTAAATTCAGATGAAGTAAGTTACAGATGAAGATTCTGGGGCTTGGAGGACTTAGGACCAAACATGATACCACCAGAAAGAACCAAACCTGGGATTTGAGTCCACCCCTGCCTTGACTGCAAAGCTTACATTTTTCCTTCAAAATTTGCCCTCTCCAAGAACAAAAAATAAATTACTCTA
This sequence comes from Leucopleurus acutus, assembly GCF_964270905.1. Classification (NCBI taxonomy): domain Eukaryota; kingdom Metazoa; phylum Chordata; class Mammalia; order Artiodactyla; family Delphinidae; genus Leucopleurus; species Leucopleurus acutus. The sequence continues at coordinate 82,054,330 of NC_139147.1, read as the reverse complement.
TGCCGTCAAGCATTAAAATAACATTGAGGTACTGCACCTAAGTAAGGTAATACTTTGCAAACTGCATAGTAAGAACACAGCTATTTCACAGAGACACTTCTTCTAAGGCAAACAATTGCTGAATACCACACCAGAGTGCCCACGATAGGCAGTCAAGGGTGTTTCAGGTGGTTGTATCACAAAGGAGATGTACTATTAAATGTCCACTATGGTCTGTCCCCTCAGCCCTCCCCCAAGTTCCTTCCCCAGCTCTTCTCCCAAACATCTGGGTATAAAGACCCATCTGTAACATCCGCCCAACCCCCAAGCCATGTACCCAATCCCAGAAATGAAATCAACGCCATAAAAGATAGAAATAGCCAGGAAGATCCACAGAGAGCTAGAGACCTATAGGTGGTTCAGAAATGCTCTGTGTGGAGAGACACAACACTTAAACATATCTTTCAGCTTAAGGAAATAATGACAAAGAACCAACAAAAACAGGGAATCATGCATCCAAACCCAGTTGTACTTATGGAAACATTTGTCCACATGGTATGCAAATCAGCCTGTCCTTGACTGGTCAAGATGATCACTTTAAAAATAACAGGAGACAATGGGAAATGCACCTCTACTCCATCAGGAGATCCTGGGTGCCTGCATTAAAGCAGCTTCCCTTCAGTATCCTTGTGGATTTGGAAACTTGCCCGGTAGGAAAAGAGGGAATCTAGAGGAACCTGATCCACCCCTGCATGACAAGCCCCCTAGCGGGAGACTCTTTGGGAGTCTGGGGGTGAGGGTGTGGGTGGTCACTGACCCACAAGGAATGTTACCATCAATGTCAGAATGGATGACGTCAACGAACTGTGCATCACCGGGATCTAATCTGTCCTCTGGAGGTCTCCCATTGAATAAAGGGCCTGCAGGGTCCAGACCTGGAAGGAAAACAAAGTCAGCTTGGCAGCCCCACGCCGTGAGTCACCTGCAGCCAGGCTTTGGATCCCTCCCCACGAAGATGGCTCACAGGCTTCGGGGAATCCTTGGGTGGGCAAGCACTCACATTCCCCTCCTGCTGTGTCAGGCTCCTTTCCACAGCCCTGTATAGCCTTTTCCCACACTAAAGGTGGTTACCCTCACAGTGCCCCCTGAGAACTCATCCGGACTCCATCTGGAGGTGTACTATACCTTGTGCAGGGCTCCACGGCAGGGAGTGCACAGACATATGGGGACCAGGGACTGGAATAAACTGGTTCCTCAGGAAAAAAGCATCTAAGAGTGCATATGAAAAGCAGACACTGTACTTATCTTTATCTCATTTTAAATAATCCAGAAACTTCACTCAACTTTTCTTTCTTGTTATTAAAAAAGCTCCTTTATTGTTTCCATTTTTATTCACATTTACCGGCTCACCTGGTCCACATCACGAAGGAGGAAAGGTAGCTATTGTCATTCCCATTTTACAGGTGAATGAACTGAGGTTCAGGGAGGTCAAGTGTCTTAGCCAGGGCCACAGCCTCACAAGGCAACCACAGCCTCACAATGCAACCACCTCTCTCTGTTGAGCTTTTGGTTTCATTGAACTGGGTTTGGCAAACTGAGTGGGAAAGTGTGAGACTCACTGGTCAGGCCAGGTATTAGACTAGATATGGAAGAGGGAAATTAGGTGGGTGCCAGTTCCTGCAGAATTAACCCACCCCATAAAGGCCTGAACTGATTTCTTGCTCGTGGTCAATGTTAGCTGGACATTCCTCACCATTATTATGAAACATCTGTAAAAACAAGAGAGCAGCTCCTATGATGACGTAACCACAAACTAAAAACAAAACACCAGAGGATCCCAAAGACCTTGCTAACTAGAAACTTACCTGGAGTGAAAAAGGTTTCAAGGGATGTTTCCGAGTTTTTAATCTATGAAGGTCACTTTAAATGACATCCCCTATCCCCCGCCCCCACCCCCATGGTATAAAATCCAAGAGATAGCATCTTTGCCTCAGCAGTTCTGGTTCTAGCCCCAATCTCTCCATTTCTCCCTGGCCAACACCCTTGCTTCCTTGAGGCATGTCTTTATCTGCCCCCTTATTTTATCTCCCTGTTTCCCCCACTCCCCTACCCCCCAGCTTTTCTTCCCCTTCCGTCTGCTCCCAACTGAAACTGATGTGGGGAGGAGGAGGATCAACACCCAGGTACCCAAGTCCACAGGATATTCTCTGCACAGAATGAGAAACTCATAACCTTGGAAAGACCTTGCTGGGGAAGCCTCCCCCTCCTCACATGAAACAGCACCATTTCCAGTCTGAGAAAATGAACAGTGAGAGCCTCAGTTTATAGCAACCTCCAGATCCACAGCAGATATATTGGCTTACCATATAAAATCCAAACCAGGGCAATTTTTAAAGTGATAAGGCTGCTATTAATAATTATGCCAGGGCTTCCCTGGTGGCGCAGTGGTTGAGAGTCCGCCTGCCGATGCAGGGGACACGGGTTCGTGCCCTGGTCTGGGAGGATCCCACGTGCCGCAGAGCGGCTGGGCCCGTGAGCCATGGCCGCTGAGCCTGCGTGTCCAGAGCCTGTGCTCCGCAACGGGGGAGGCCACAACAGTGAGAGGCCTGCGTACCGCAAATAAAATAAAATAAAATAAAAACAGGAATCTTTAAAAATAATAATAATAATAATAATTATGCCAGGACAGAAGACACAAATGAGGACTGTCACAGTAAACTTGGACATATGATGTCCTTAGAGATAAGTCATAGCAAATGATCAGCTTACACTGTCAGCCAAAAATCACAAACTGCCCTAAAAAAAGCTGCATATTTTGTGTGAGCAGAGACCATTGGAGTCAGATGGATGTGACGTGGAACCCAAAACCTAGCATTAACCAGCTGTGTGATCTTAAGCAGGTTACTTTACTTCTCTGAACCTCAGTTTCCTTATCTGCAAAATAGAGGTAGAATTAATTGCTACTTCAGAAGACCTACCAAAGCACTCTGGGATCTGAATCCAGAATATTGAAATTATTATAGAATAGAAACAAAAATGACAAAATGGAGCTCTTTCTTGTTGCTCTGTGATCGCCAGAAAAGTGTCTAGCTAGTCCCTGGCTTTGATTACAAGATTAACCAGTCTGAGAATTTGATAAAAGCTCTGGACCTCTCCCCAGGACAGACGTCAAACATTTTGCATGCGTTTTCAGGGGCCTCTTATCCCCAAGGTCACCATGAACTAACTCTCCAAGGCAGTGCTGTCCAATAGAAATATAATGTGAGCCACATATATAATTTAAAATTTTCTAGCAACCACTTTAAAAAGGTAAAAAGAAACAAGGAAAATTGACTTTAATAATACATTTTATTTAACCCAGTATAGCAGAAAATTATTTCGACATGTAGTCAATATAAAAAATTTGAAATTTTTTAATACCCTTCTTTTGTACGTAGTCTTCAAATTCCAGTGTGTGTTTTGCATTTACCGCACGTCTCGATTTGCATTAACATTTCAGGTGCTCAGTGGCACCTGTGGCTTGTGGCTCCTATATTGGACAACACAGCTTTGTGGTCATTTCTTAAAGTATGGTGTTCAGACCACCTGCATCTTCTGGTTAAAAGTACAGACCACCGGGAATTCCCTGGTGGTCCAGTGGTTAGGACTCCACGCTTCTACTGCAGGGGGCATGGGTTTGATCCCTGGTGGGGGAACTAAGATCCCACATGCCTCGCAGCATGGCCAAAAAAAAATAAAAATGAAGGAAGTACAGACTCCTGGACCCCAAACCCAGAGATACCAATTCAGCAAGTCGGCATTGTATCCAGCACCCCAAGGTGATTTTTGCAAGAATCAAATTTAGTGTATTATCAAGTGATGTAGGTACTTGAAATGTTTTTAAATCCATTCATTTCTTCCATCTTCTGTTGAAGAAATTAATGAAAAGTAATACCAGGAGATGTGCCTGGAGAGCAAAAGGAGAAGCAAGAGCAAAGAAAAAAAGGGAAATGGAAGAGATGAAGCAGCCATTCTGGTCTAGATAATTAACAAGCAGAATCACCCAGTTCTTGGGAGTTGGGAGTGAATTATGGCCTTGGGTAACAGGCTAAATTCCCGCCCCTCAGTCCAGTGATCCCATTCTGGCAGGGCAGTGGAAGGTGAGTGGAGAAGGGAAATGCTTTTCCCCTGAAATAGCTCTAGTAACAGGTGAGATTGACCTTGGGGGTCAGAGAGGATGAGGAGTTGGGAGAACATGGGTCCCTCAGAGGAGACAGAAAATTGAGCTGCAGACCATTGACTGAGTCCAGGTCACAGAGCAGGACCACGTGGGCCCACGGTGGAAGGGAGGTTGGCTCAGGGAATTTCCATGGTCAGAGGCCAGGTTACACTGCATTCCCATCCAAAGTAGTCGTGGGAACAGGTTCACTGGGCGGCTGAGGAGCAAAATTAGGGGGTAGATAGAATAAGACAGTGGTGGGCTAGAGCCCCCCAGCACCAGCACTGGAGAGCAGTTTGCTTATCTCTTCCCAAACTGTGTGGTCAGTGATGTCAGGTCAGTAGCTTGAAACCAGCCACAGTGGGAGTATTTACATCATGGAAATCAGCAAATGCTATAAATCTTTTTTTTCTTTCTTTTTTTTTTTTTTGAGAGCTGATCAGCTCCTAAACACACCACTGGGAAAAGTCCCAGCTCCCAGAGGAGAGGCTCCCAATAGACAAGGAAAACAAGCACATTTGAGCCATCTGTCCTTTGTACCCATAAGGGAAAATGAATTTTTAAAAAGTAAAGACATACTGCTTTCTAAAACATTATAGTAATAATTTTAAAAAATTGAAAAAGAGCTTTGCTTCCCTAGGAAAGCAAGTAAAGAAGATAAGGGCAACCTTGGCCTTTGGGGTGAAAGTGAGAAAAAAATAGCCAGGAAAAAGAATGTGACCTCAAGTACCAGAGTTAGAAGAGACACCGGCCAATGTGCGGGTGTGTGTGTGTATGTGAGAGGGACAGAGAGATTTAGGGCAGGGGGTGGTGGTGGGGACATGCCCAGGGCCACATGTCAAATTAAGTAGCACATTCAGACCTGTGGCTCTAAAAGGTTACCTCCCAATGTCGTTGGTTTGAATCATTTACCTCTCCCCTCTCTCCCTCTGTTCACATCTACCTTCCAGATTTCCTAGATTTGGAATGGCTATCTCAATGTAAGCATCGATTCTGGGAAAGGTATGGAAGGCTTGAGTCTCTGAAAGAGAAAGCCTCCCTCAGACCTTCATCTGTAGCTATGGAAAGTTACAAAACACTAGGCAAATGAACCCAGCAAGGGAATCTTTGGAGTTTCACCTGCTGTTGTTTCTGAGGGTTTTTATTCAGCTTTGGCCTGAAAACCGATATTCACAGAGTAAGCTCCAGACAACATAATTCCCATCTCATTTTCCTATCATGAGGCTCCAGCTATGCCTGGGGATATATTAGGTATATAGTTCAAACTATCTTGAATTAAATGAAAGGAAGAAGGCTATCTGCTTGGGGCAAAATCCCCATGGGATCTAGCTGTTTTTCTAGCCATAAGAGAAATAAAGTCACCACCAATCTTTTCTATGGCATATACAATTTACAAAGTGCTTTGCACCTATTTTATTAAATAATAAATTTAATATTGCTAAGATCAATTACTACTATGGTCTTCCCTTTGCACAGAAGACATTTGCTCAGAGGTTAAGTAATTGGAAGAGCTGGCTTTGAACCCAAGGACTAGGATTGCCTGCATCATGCTCCCCCAGGGAACACCCTGGGCAGTCTGGTTACCCTGTGCCCATTCACAGGAAGCCTTACCTGTAATTCTTCCCAGCTGGCCATTGTACATCTTTCCAACAAACCCAGCTACGTGGGCTCCTAGACTTACTCCAATCATGTAAATGTCATCCAGAGAAGCTCCTTCTGCCTGCAATTTCAAGAGGTCCATCATTATAAATTGTGAGGGGCCAAGGAGTTGACAACATCTGGAGAAATTTCCTAACTGTTGACTTTGGAGAAACATTTCTAGGCACCTTATATCCATTATCTTATTGAAATGTCACAACACCCCGACAAACTAAATGCTATTCCTTTGATTATAAAGATGAGGAGACTGAGCCCAGGGTTGAAGTCATCTGTCCAAGGTCAGGCAGGGAGGGCACAGGGCAGAATTCAAACCCGTCTGTCCAACTCCACACTTATGCCTTCACCTTTATGCCGTGGTGTCTCCATTCATGCTTCTGCTAGAAGCCAAGCTGAGACATCCTTAAAACCTTCCCAACTGAGAAGGGCAACCAAACATTTAATGAACTCCTTTATGTCCATGCTGGCTCAGTTAATGAAGTCACCATGGAGAGGGAAGGAAGGAAAGAAAGGGGCGGGGTACACTGACCATAGTCCTGGGCCGGCCATTCATGAGTCATTTTAATATTCACTTTCCTGAAGTCTGTGGCTTAAGTAGGAAGTTCATGTAAAATTTATGTCACCCTGGCCACAGTGGCCACCAGGTGTGACTCTCTGAAGTAGTCCTGGTGTCAAGTCACTTCTTTTTTTTCATAAAAAGGACAGTTCATGAGATAGATTAAATTAAATTAAATTAAAGATTTATTTCATCTTTGTAAGTCTTCTGAAAACATAAATCATACACACAAATCGTTCATCAACCATGTGTATCAGTTTTGGTTTTAGATAATCTGGTCACTAAACTTTTGGCATTTCTAAGAAAAGGAAGAGCTATAGAAGTTGAGGAAACTCTAGGCATTGAAGCCAGGAAACCCCTAGACAGAACCTCTCATACCCATTAGACACCTTTATGTGAGTTAGAAAAAGCTGCCCCTTCCTCAGGACACTTTGCTGTCACTCACTAGAAAATTATCATAATAGACATATAAATCTACAATGTCTACAATGACAATGGTGCTGTCTTAGATGGGTGCCCTGTGCAGTGCAAAACCTGCACAACCATACGCATGGGCGTTGCCTCGGGCCCTTCCCTTCACCTTCCCTGGGGCTTATTCAGATTTGCAAAACATTGCAAAAATAGTCCTTCTGGTCACTGTAGTTATCTCTTGGCTTTAAATATCCAGATATTGAGCCAGTTTCAACTTGACCCTGAATCATCTAAGAGAATTCTCGCTTACCAGCATTTGGTCGATAAATTCCTTCAAGACTATTGCTACTTTTCTGGTCTTTCCAGAGGCATGGTTGTATATTACAGTTGTAGCTCCTTGATTCCAATCAACAACAACCACGTTCATGTCATCTACAGAGAGTAAACCCTCTACTAAGTCCTCCATCCAAACTGGAGGAGAGCCTGTCGGTCTGAATCCATGGACAGTGAAGATGGTTTTCTTGGTCACGTTCAAGTTCCCCAAAACTGTGGAGTTGATGGCTTGTGCACAGGTCGGGTTTCTCCTTGTGTAGAGCATCAACTTCACATTTAGTCCCGTTCCAACCACTGCACTGTGAAAGCTCAGTTTGGTAAATGAAGGACATGTTTCATCTGTGTCTGAAAATAAAAATTATATGGCATTGTGACGGTTCTTTCCTTAGTTGGGCATCAAGCAAAAGTGCCGTCCTACACCCTTTGGAGTTCTTTCTATGTGCCTCACGGCACCTAGCAAGAGGCTGGATCTAGTTGAATGAAGTTGCAAAGTCAGACCTGATTCGGAGTAAATAAGTAGTAACTTCTTTTTCACTGATAAAACCATTTTTCCAAATCCTTCCCTCTTTCAAGGTCTAACCCAAAAGTCACCTCAACGAAGCCTTCTCCGACTCTCCCAGCCATAATTACTGTCTGTCCTTCAACCCAGAACTCCCCAAACCCCTCTATGTGCCACCTTGACCGCACAATGAAGACATTTTCAGGGATGTATTATGGGTATTTCTGTACATATGTGTCTATCCCACTAGACCAGTCTCCTTGAAATGGTGTCTTGTAATCTTGTGTATCCCTCACAGTGCCCAGCACGTGGTAGAGGACTCAATAACAGAATCTGTGGAGTCCAAGCATCTCTTTCCTTGTCTATAGCACCCACCTGGGACAGTGGTAGAGAACATGATGTGCCTTGCCCTGCACCTTTCAGAAGCATCTGAAACTGCTAACCATGGTGGCCTTTCTTGGGCTCTCTCTCTCCTTCTTTGCTCAAGCACCACCTTTAAGCATATGTCCTGCTGACCAGGCTCTAAGAATGGAAAGGCTGGGGATGTAATGGGAACAGCTTAAGATGAGCTGTAAGTAAGAGAATGTTTTATGGCAGAAAGTAAGAGAGTGCTTAAAAACATGTTATAGGGACACAGGAACCAGCTTGAAGAGGCTTCTGCTGGCCAGATCTGGGATAACTTGAGGACAAAGTAATTAAGGAGAGTAATAAATGATAGGCCTTTGAAAACCAGGAATCCATGATTCCATAGCAAATAAATACATAAATAAACAAAGAAACAATACCTACATGGAGAAGAGAGGAGGACTCTTACAATATAATGCTGAACGCAAACTGATAAATGTGGAATGCATGCTGGAGTTGAAATTCATCATTTTGCAACCATCATAACAAAGATTGGTTAGGCAAGAATCATCAATGGATGCTAAACTGAGGTTGGGGTGGGGATGTAGATCTTGAGGAGAAACATGATATTTGTACGGTTTTACAGTGTCTCCCACAGGGACTTCCCTGGTGGTCCAGTGGGTAAGACTCCGTGCTCCCAATGCAGGGGGCCCAGGTTCAGTCCCTTGTTGGGGAACTAGATCCCACGTGCATACCACAACTAGGAAGTCCACACGCCACAACTAAAGATCCCACATGCTGCAACTAAGACCCAGCAAGACCAAAATAAATAAATATTAAAAAAAAAATAAAGTGTCTCCCACAGATTGCTCATTAGAGATTAGGGAAGAAACATTAACTGTAAGATTGAGAAAGTGAACAATACCTTGACGAGGTTATCAAACTTGACATCACCAATGAGGAGCAGATGGATATCATGTGCCTATAACTGTAATGCACTGGGAAGGACACAGCTTCACCTGTGAAGTGTTCTAGTAGGGAATGCATAGCTGGAATCTAACCATGAGGGAAAAATCAGACAAACATAAAATGAGGAATATTCTATTTTTTTAAAAAAGAACCTGTATTCTTAAAAAAAAGTCAATGTCATAAATGACAAAGAAAGACAGGAAACGTTCTACATTAAAGGAGACTAAGGCTTCCTTGGTGGTGCAGTGGTTAAGAATCCGCCTGCCACTGCAAGGGACACGGGTTCGAGCCCTGGTCCAGGAAGATCCCACATGCCGCAGAGCAGCTAAGCCCGCGAGCCACAACTACTGAACCTGCACTCTAGAGCCCGCACGCTGCAACCACGGAAGCCCGCACGCCTAGAGCCCGTGCTCCGCAACAAGAGAAGCCACTGCAGTGAGAAGCCCGTGCACCACAACAAAGAATGGCTTCCGCTCACCACAACTAGAGAAAGTCTGCATGCAGCAACGAAGACCCAATGCAGCTAAAAATAAATGGAAAAAAAAAAAAAGTAAACCTCTGATTGACATTGGTATCCAGACACAATAATATGATGGGGCTTCCCTGGTGGCGCAGTGGTTGAGAGTCCGCCTGCCGATGCAGGGGACACGGGTTCGTGCCCCGGTCCGGGAAGATCCCACATGGCATGGAGCGGCTGGGCCCGTGAGCCATGGCCGCTGGGCCTGCGCGTCTGGAGCCTGTGCTCTGCAATGGGAGAGGCCGCAACGGTGAGAGGCCCACGTACCAAAAAAAAAAATAATAATAATATGATGATGATTGAGAGGATTATTTTTTAAATTATAATAATAATTATTATTTATTATTATTACTATTATTGTGACCCTAACCATGACCATTCTTCAGGAGAGGGAACAGACTGGGCAGACAGTTGACTTGCAACTGACCCAAAAAAAGACAAGTGTGCCTTGGGAAACATCTGTTCTGACTTCTTCCAATAAGAATTTAGGAACCATTTGCCCTGGGCCCCTATTCTCAGTGAATCTGCACTTGCACACCCAGGAATTGCTCCTCCCTTATTCTGAGCCTCAGAGTGGCCTTCATCCTGGGGGCTGTACCTTTCCTTCACAACCTGGGTCCATTCATGGATACTTTTACGTGAAACTTCTTGCAAAGGCTCTGGTACTTAGGGGTGAGTGAACTTCCAAAATAGAATGAGCAAAAGAAGCTCAAATAGAAGGTTAGAAATTAAGGAGGCTTTGAAATGCCTCACCCTAGAAAAGATGTGGCTAAAACTTGAGCCCCAAAGTCATATATTCCTCCTTTTACTCTGTACTATCCAGTAGATGGTGCAGTAAAGTATGCTCACAATGTAAATACTGTCTTTTTTTCCCCAGCTTTATTGAGTATATAATTGACAAATAAATTGTGTAAGTTTAAGGGGTACAATGTGATGATTTAATATATATATTAAGAAACGATTACAACAATAAGGTTAGTTAACACATTCACCTCACGTAGTTAACTTGTGTGTGTGCGTGTGTGTGTATGTGTGTCTATGTGTGTGAGAGGAGAACATTTAAGATCTACTGCCTTAGCAAATTTCAAATATACAATACAGTATTGTTAACTATAGTCACCATGCTGTGCATTAGATGCCCAGGACTTATTCAGCTATGTAAATATTTTCTCCATCTGTTGGCCCCTTTCATTTTTCTCTTCCTGTAGATCACTTGCCCCAGGTGAACACGGACTGAAACTTATCTGGTGCTTGTAGAGCAAGTCGCAGAGTAAATAATTGACTGTTCAATTGGTCATTTTATTGGACAGGAAGAGTCACAGGGTAGGGCTGAGCTTCTAGGTCTTAGCCATCAGTAAAACTGGGTTTTGTTCCTGGTTGTGTGACTGACTCACCAGGTGGCCTGGGGAAATTATGTCATCTTTCACTTGCTACCTACCTGCCCAAGAAACTTATGCGGCGGAGATTAATTGTGAATGAAGTCATACTGGAAAAGATAGAGATCCCTTTCCAAAGAAGGGGACTGCTTAATTACTAGGGTTTGTTCATTTTGAGCCAATTGAGCGATATTATGTCAATGTGTCATAAACCGTGTGTCTGAGAACTTGGAAGGCTCAGAGATGCATCCTGAAGTTTGGGGCCAGAGCTATTTTTCAGCAGAAACTGCCAACTTTAATGACTATGGAATGGTTCAACCAATCTTTTTGGCTTGCTGAGTCCTTACTAGAAGCCTTTAAAACTGACAGTTACAGAAAAGCAAGAAGGGCAGAACAAATGGATTTTTATTTTTCATTTGATAGAACCACTGTGACTTCAAGTATTTTTAAATGTCTTAGTTATTTTTACAACAGCATTGTGCTCTGGAAAAGGCCATTGCTTTTGCTATGCGGATTCCCCTGTCTCTCTTTTCTTTGTTTTATTCCGTTTATATTTTCTTTCTCATACTGGGATGTTTATAGCCCGCTTTAATTTTTTCTGGCATTGACCTTTATAACTTTATATGAAACACTTAAATCTCTATTTCATGGGATGTCAATGTGTAGCCTGTAGGTCAGAAATAGACTACATGCAGAACTCCTCCAGACTTAGCAATATTTATTCAGATTTATTTATCCTCCAACGTGAACTCCTGGCAAGGAGATTTGGGCACCTGGAAACTGTATTTCAGACTGTTGTAGGGCATATTTTTAACTTCTGCCATGTGTCCTGCTGCTGACCTTTGTCAGAACAGTTATCTTTCCTTATTCTGCTCTAGTCCTTGCTTTAGTAACTCGAGACAGTATCTAATGACCCTCTGTTATAAATGATGAGGGCATTAGCACACTCAATACTTCTCCCCTCTACCTCCTGATTTTTATTAGTTATAAAATTACTTTTAGTTCATCTGGTGATTCCTTTTTTAGTTTAAAAATAAAATTTAAGCCTCTATTTCCTAGTGTATCAATCACAGAGAGCTTCTATTCTATTTACTGTATCTATTCTAGCTCCTCATTCCCTACCAAGAAAGATAAGAAAGTCACTGCACTTGTATTGCCTCCTGTATTGTATAACCTCCTTGACCTCTTCTCCAGAACACACACATACACACACACTCACACAAACACTGTCAAAATACAGTCAATCCTCTTTATTCGTGAATTTCATACTTGTGAATTCACCTACGTGTTGAAATTTATTTGTAACACCCCAAAACCAGAATTTGTCACCCCTGCTCGGCATCCCGGTAGTTTGGGTGTGCCTCATCCAAGGGACACCCACTCCACTCCCCAGGAAGGAGGGCTGCCCCCTCTCTCCTTTTCCCTTAAGTGGTTTCTCTCCCTCCTCTTCCTCTCTGGTGGCAGGTACACCCTGCCACTTGGGGAGAGGTCAGCAGGGGACCTCTGGTTTGCATTAGGAGGAGAAAACGATTTGACCTCCACTTTTCTCAAATCCAGCTATGCCAACAATAAAGCTGATACTTTTAGCCCTGGGTCAAGTTCTCAATTGGTTGAAACCCAGACGGAAGAGGAGTGTGATTGCCACTCAGACCTCAGCAGCAGACTGGGAGTCCTTGAGGGCCAAACCTTTCTTAGTTTTAATAAATAAAAAAATTATATAATATTTAATACATTAAAAGAAGAATGCAGAATATCTGTGATAAAGCACAGCAATAAACACTCTAAGAACTAAAATAAAACCCAAATGTATTTGTAACCCCCAAAATCAATACTTGAGGGGCTTTTCCAGTTATTCACGGCTAGGTGCTGAGTGGCAAAAAATCTGAGTTGCCCCACACATCACTCTCAGCTGAGGTCAAACACGGCAACACTCTGCCTTCTTGTTTCAGCTCTCATAGCAAATGTCCTTTACCTGGCCTCTTACTGCCATGTTTTTTGCTTCTTGTGCCTTTTCTTGGTGATTTCACTGTTTAAAATCCCCCAGACATAGTCCTAAAGTGCTGGCTGGCATTTCTAAACTCATGAAGGCTGTGATGTACCTTACAGAGAAAATGTGAGTGTGAGATAAGCTTTGTTCAGGTGTGAGTTATAGTGCTGGCCATGAGTTAGTTCAATGTTAGCAAATCAACACTATATATTGGGACTTTCCTGGTAGTCCAGTGGGTAAGACTCCACACTCCCAATGCCGGAGGCCCTGGTTTGATCCCTGGTCGGGGAACGAGATCCCGCATGCATGCCGCAACTAAGAGTTCGCATGCCACAACTAAGGGCCCACATGCTGCAGCGAAGATCCTGTGAGCCGCAACTAAGACGCGGAACAGCCAAAATAAATGAATTAAGTAGATAAATAAATAAATAAATATTTAAAAAACAATATATATTAAATAAGGTGTCTTTCAACAGAAACACACATAAAATAAGATTATGTATTGATCAGTCAACTAAAATGTCATAAGCAGAGGCTCACAGGAACCTAACCTTATATTCCCTCTAAAAGCAGTGGTTCAGTAACTGCTACTTCAGTGCTTGTAGTGCCTTTACAGAACATGAACTACTGTGAATAAAGATGAAGTGTATATAAAAATTATCTTCTGGGACCATATTTCCCTGGCTATGTAGTTTTAGTTCTATAATATACGAGACTATTGCTCACAGTGAGTCCTTTTCCTAGCCTTCTCCATTCACCCCTGGGTGACTGGCTCTTGCTGTCTTTTCAAGATGGGCTAGTGGATGGTCCTTCACCCATCCCCAACTCTGCTCATGGGATGAGAAACTTGAGTGGGGGACAGAACCAGCCTCAGGAATGAGCTGCTCTTTGCTTAACCCTCAGAGGCTCTGGGGCTGGTAGAAACTCTTGGTTTCTTCAATAGGACAATTTTATCATTTTGCTTTGTTCGACTGTTTGGAGACATTCCTGGATGCAGTTTGGTTAAAGTTGACTCTTTTTTTTCCAATTAAAAAAAAAAGTGGCTAGTGGGTAATATAGTTCCTAAGTTTATTCATATCTGTAAATGAATTCCTTGGCCTAAATGATGCCCTGGCTTTAAATAATATGCTTTTCTACTTCCTTCTTGTGTTGAATTCCACTCCAGAGAACTTTTCCCCTTAAATGTTACTTGTCTTTTTCCTACCACAAACTTGAAGCATTCTTTCCTTTTCTGAAATAACTTCCCCCACTAGCACAGAAGCTCCAAGATGACTGATCTATTTGTCCATTTATCCATTCTTATGTTCCCAGTGCCAAGAACAGCACCTGGCTTGGAGTTGGCTTCAATAAATGTTTCCTGAATAAATGAATATCAACCTGTTAACACATTATTCAGCCATTCAGAATGAGCCATATAAATGCTATAAGGAGTGTATGATGTAATGTTTATAAAATAAATGAAGTATGAAATGGCACATGCATTATGATTGAAACTATGTAAAAATATATCTGCAGGTAACAGGCCTGGAAAATCATATGCAAACAACAATGGGTCATACACTCCACTTCCAATGTTCTTTGTTTAAAATTGCCTCAGGTTATTAACGCTTTTCCTCTCAGAATTAATAACATTTTAAAAAGAAAACATTACACATCTTATTTTGGACCATGTTACAAATTAGTTTAAGCTCCTCTGAGGGCAGGCACTGTATTGTTTTTAGTTTAGTATTGCGTCCCCAGCACCAAGCTCAGGAACTTGTCTTTGGGCCTGAAATTCTCAGGCAATTTGGAGAACATGCAAGGACTAGATATATGTGAATAGCAAATTTGTTAAATTGATTCACCCTCATAAATATAGTTCTTTACATTTTACTTTATGTTGGTATTACTAAAATGATTAACTACTATGTATGCCTTCAGAAAGCACACCTCTTGTTGGTTATTTTGCTGTTTTGTTACAAAGTCAAGTTTGCTTAGAGGTAGTATTAACAGCCCAATCAAGAACTGCAGAAACGTGTTAAACTGGTTTCTAAACCTTAACCTCCTACTAGAGTCTATTTGAAACAGGAGAAACTCTGCCTTTCTTCTTCAGACTACTTTGAAATTCAATCCCTCTGAAATGCTGTTTCCTGCTGACAACTGGAAAATTACAATTGGCTGGGTGATGTCTGCCATCCAGTGATGAATTCAGACCCCTATGTAGGGCAGGCCTGATTATCATTTACTGTCTTCCCTCTGTTAAATTAAAAGAAACATATTCAAGTAGGATGTCAGGGAAATCTGGCTATAGCATCTTCAGATATAACGTATTTGTGCCTGAGATATTTTCTTATAATCCAGTGCATGACTGCCCACGGGCCAAATCCAGCCATGCTCATTAGCGTACTGCCTATAGCTGTTTTCCTGCTATAAGGCAAAGATGAGTAGTTTAACAGTGACCACTGGCCCACAAAGCTGAAAATATTTACTATATGGCTCTCTACAGAAGAAGTTTGCCAACCCTGGTCTAATGTCTTAAAAACACAACACAATTTTGGAAAGAGCTTGGGTTTTGGAGACAAACCTAGGTTTGTGGTTCAATTCCATTGCCTACTAGCTATGTGACCTCTGGTAATTAATTACCCAACTTCTCTAGGTCTCAGTTTTGCATGTATAAAATGATCATAATAGTGCCAATCTGTCAGGCGGTGCTTTGCAGAGCCATATTGAGCCCAAGGCAAAAGAAAAACCACACCATATAAATATACATATTTATATAAATATATATTTATCAAAATATCCTCCCATATTTTGAAACAAGTGAAAAATAGACCTTCATTATTTAATCTGTTCATACACCATTGTCAACCCTTATAAACCGCCTAGCAACGAAGTGAGTTGTCATGGACTCAGGAATTCCAGCCAAGTAGAGATGATTTTTCCTGTTGTACAATAACACAGACTTGTAAAACAATCAATAGTATATCTTATTAAAATTTTTGACATTTTGTTCATCATATATTCGCAATGATTTTTGATCTTTAAAAAATATTGCATTAAAATATCATCTATGCATTATAATCTGCATTATTAATGATATGCAGATTATTGTTTGCATTAAACATTAAATGGTAGTAAAATGTTATTTATATATATATTAAAATATCACTTAAATGTTGCATTAAAATATCACAAAAATAAAATATTTTTATTGCACTAAAAAGTCATAAATATGACTGATCTTGATGACTATTTTGGTGTCCCTTCCACCCTTAAATTTTGCACCTCGTGAGTGCCTCACTTGCCTCACTGTAATCCCAGCCCTGCCATCAGGACTGATGTGAGAATGAGAGAAAATGCCTATGAAGTATCTAAAGCATTACATGATACATAATAGATGCCAAAAAACTAGTAATTGATGATGATGTTGATGATAAGTTTGGTTAATAGTATTGATCTTTTAGGGTTGTTATGAAGACTAAATAAAATAAGTAAATCACAGTGTGGGATATGATATAAAATAAGTGCTCAATAATCCTTCCTTCCATCATTTTTTTTTTTTTTTGGCTGTGCTGGGTCTTGGTTGCTGTGCGCGGGCTTTCTCTATTTGCAGAGAGCAGTGGGTTACTCTTTGCTGCGGTGCACGGGCTTCTCATTGTGGTGGCTTCTCTTGTTGCGAAGCATGGGCTCTAGGCGCATGGGCTTCAGTAGTTGTGGCTCATGGGCTCTAGAGCGCAGGCTCAATAGTTGTGGCACACGGGCTTAATTGCTCTGCGGCATGTGGGATCTTCCCGGACCAGGGCCCGAACCCATGTTCCCTGCATTGGCAGGTGGATTCTTAACCGCTGTGCCACCAGGGAAGTCCCCCTTCCATCATTTTAGTTTCCTTAATCCAACCAAGGATTTGGAAAAGGGAAGCTTTATTAGCCAGTATACAGGTGACAGTGCTTCTCCCTGGCCAAAGAACTGTGTTTGTTTCTGGCTGTGTCATTAACAAGGTAAACAAACAACCTATTTGGGTCATCAGTTTTCTCATATTAAAATGAGGTGTTGATTCCTCATTCCTTAGCCATTTAGCTAACTCTAGCATTCCTTTTAGAAATGAAATTCTAAGATCTGCAAACTAACTTATTTGAAAGGATGCCTCTTGCATCTACTTAAGAAAAGAAATTTCCAGGACTTTCTTACGAACAAAAGATAACCCTAATCTAAAAAAATTAATATATCAAGAAATTTCCTTTTTCTTAAATTTTAATTAAAAGACCTGAAAATAACCATACTTTACTCTTGTAATTAGAATGTTGGTTAGATAGGTGTTTTCTCACCTTTATATCAAGCAGGGTGTTTTTGCTATTAAATACCTGTTAGTTAACAAACATAGTTCCACATGCTACAATAAGGATGAGTCTTGAAAACAATACAATAAATGAAAGATGCCAGTCACAAAAGACCACATATTATATGACTCTATTCATATGAAATGTCCAGAATAGGGAAATCTCTAGAGACAGAAAGTAGATTAGTGGTTGCTTAGGGCTGGGGGATGGGAGGGGATGGAGAGATGGGGTGCCATAGTTAAAGGGTACTGGGTTCCTTTTTGGAGTCATGAAAGTGTTCTAAAATTGACTGGTGACAGTTGCACATATATGTGAGTATTTAAAAAAACACTTTAAGTGGGTGAATTGTATGGTATGTGTTTTATAGCTCAATAAAACTGTTTCTTAAAAAATGGCTCCTGTAATTTCATGCTTTCATGGAAAGAGTGAAAAAAAAAAAGACGAAAAGTCTTTTGGAAGTGACTGGGCAGAAGTTTCCCTTTTTCTGTCGCAATCAAATCAGGCTCCCAGTTTTCCAATTTGTTTTCTTTCCCCTTGGAAACTGAGGTTGATAGACCTTCATTTTCTACCACTGCAGGCTAAATAAGGCACCCCTGCCCCTCCACCACCCACTCTGGTCAGTCCGTTGGCTGTGAGGGAGGGATTGTAGCTGTTCCTGTGCAAAACAAATCACTCTTATTCTCAGACTTAGGGATTAATACAGCTGTTATTCTGTTTTACCTTTACCACATAAAATTGGATTGGTTAGACAAAATGCCCTCTTGGTTGGAAAGATTATCCCTAGCTTTTATCCACCAGCTATGTTTCTTTAGGCTACAGCCAAGAAAACAGGGAGACATTTGTTTCTCTAGATTGACTTATTTTATATGAGTCCCAGTTGGATAGAAAAGTGTGATGCCCTCAGACTGATCACTGACAACCTCGCTTCCTTTCTGATGAAACTTCCAAGGGATCCTTTGACTCTGTATTCGCAAGACACACTGCCCTGCAGCTAAATGAAGCTGCCCATGCTATCTCAGAGTCATGCTCAGTTCTGACTTTTTAGCTTCTACCTGCCTTTGGAGGAACTGATTTCAGCTCCCACAACTCTGATTGGGGGAAAACTCCTGCAGAAAGAGGAAACTCCTCATTCATATCCAAAGAGGTGTCTGTGAAGAGAGAAGATAGAATTGTAGATAGGAATAAGCCACCAATGAAGCAATTGTGAGTGGGTGAAAAGAGAGATGGTTTTGAGATTCTATGAGAGTCAATGTGCAAAACCTCTCAATATGGCCGAGTCAGTTTATTAAACATGAAAGTATCAGTTTCTCTCAGACCCATGGTTGGTGAAGTTTAGTCTACTAATCTCCAACCCCCAGTGACAGCGGTGAAATTCCACCTAATTTCACCTTGCTGCCTCATATCCAGTCAGGAAGTACAACAGGCAGGGCCCTGACTCACACTTCTTTCATGTCAAGTTTTGGGCTGTGAGGTGGGCTCAAGCTCTCATTCTCCCCACCTCCAAACATGACGCAAATGTGTATGAAAAACTTCTTTAGAGCAGAGGTCCACAGACAGGTATATTGACTCCATGCAGCCTGAAAATATTTACTGAGATTCAGACCTAGATTAAGGGATACACTGTTGAGTATTTTGCCTGCCGGTGGTGGATGCCGGTCACTGCCCAGGACACACAGCTCACCACACGTTAACTGATGGAGTTAGGAGCTTTCCAGAAACCCACGTCTGAGCACACTCTTAGGCTTGCCTGAAAACACTGTTCTGCAGGAACTTCCCAAAGTCTCAGAAATAAACACCTCTTTAGCCCAGAAACTTTGACTTGGAGAGATTAGAAAATGAGCTGGACTCCTACTTTGAAGAGAGAAGGAGAAGAGGGAGGTGACATGTCCCTACAATGAAATTCTATTGATTTTTTTTTATCTGAAATGTTTATTTTTTTTTATGCAGAGAACCACACTGAATTTGGCACTAAAAATCCATCCTGAGCCAGATTGTGACGGGTTCACAGTTGGCCAGAGCCAAAACTGCTGGAATATCTTTGTTTCTCTTTTACCCAAGGCAGAGACAGGCAAGAAGCGTACAGGCCAAATACCCTCTTGGTTGGAAGGACATCTTTGCTTTTAACCACCAGCTTGGATTTCTTTAGGATATAAGCCAGAAAACAAATGAGATGCCTGATTTCCTCACTCTCATCTCTTAATCATGTGCATAAATATGCACATTCACACTCCACCCCCTCACTCACCTTTGTCTCCTCTGTGTTGGAGAAGGATGAGTCACACACACACAGAGTTATAAATCAATCTGAAGAGAGCTTCCAATACCCGAGGAAACAATTCTCTCTCTAATTTTGGCCCTGAGCTATTTTCTCTAGGAAAATATCTACCTAGTTTTACACAAGTTGCCACAGGACAAAATATCGATGGCAGAGTAACTTTTAAAAATTCTTACGACAGGGACTACTCTGGTGACGCAGTGGTTAAGAATTCGCCTGCCAATGCAGAGGACACCGGTTCAAGCCTCAGAGCAACTAAGGCCGTGCACCACAACTATTGAGCCTGCGCTCTAGAGCCCACAAGCCACAGCTACTGAGCCCGCGCACGCCTAGAGCCCGTGCTCCTCAACAAGAGAAGCCACCGCAATGAGAAGCCCACACACTGCAACGAAGAATAGCCCCCGCTTGCTGCAACTAGAGAAAGCCCGCACGCAACAAGGAAGACCCAACGCAGCCCTAAATAAATAAATTTTAAATAAATAAGTAAAATACTTATGACAAGCAGCCTTAATTTAGAAGAATACTTATCAGCCTGTGTTCCTTGAACCACCTACAAACTGAAAAACCTTGCGAGTTTGTTTGAAATGCAGATTCCAGGACCTCACCCCAGACCCAGAGTTTGGATCTCTGGAGATAGTCTCTGCATTTTTTACCAAATTCCCCAAATGATTCCAGTGCACACTAGAGTTTGCTAGCCATTGCTTTGTATGCTAGTAAGAGTACGGCAAACATTCCTATCATGATTTCACAAAGGTTAGAACAACAAAATAAAAATCTCTGAAAGTAAGTGACCTGTATTCTTGGGATTTCAGAGTCACATCTTAATCACTTGCTAATTTTTGGACTGCAAGCCAAGGAAGGGAAAAACAAAAAGTCAATGTATTTGTGATCAATACTTTCTGCATATTATTCAACACCCTCCCCCAAGAAAGTTCTCAGTTCACGGTTTTGCAGATACTGAGAAGTACGGATTTAGCTTACAGCTATAATTATGTTTTTTATATTTTTTCTTTCTAGCTATGGAAGTTTACTGTGATGTATATCTATCTGCTTAGATTCTATCATGCAGCAGTGGGTCTTATGGAATGACTTAAAACAAGACTTTACTAGTGAGATAACATTAAGTAAAAAGGCAGGTCAATGGTTACCAGGGGAAAGGTTGGGGAGGGATAAATTGGGAATTTGAGATTAACTGATACACACTACTATATATAAAATAGATAAACAAAGACCTATTTTATAGCACAGGGAACTATATTCAGTATCTTGTAATAACCTACAATAGAAAAGAATCTGAAAAAGAATATATATATATACATATATATATGTATATATATATATGAACTGAATCACTTTGCTGTACACCTGAATCATTGTAAATCAACTATACTTCAAATTTTAAAATTAATTTAAAAATACATTTTTTAAAAAAGATGGGTCACAAAAAATTAATTTCCAGCTTTTTAAACTGAGATATGTAATGGGAGACTGGAAGAAAGTACTCACAAATTACCATCAGGTTTTTGTGTTAGGGTTAGTTCCCACTCCCCTTAAGCTATCTCTAAATTTATTTTATTTTTTAAAATTTTAGGGACTTCCCTGGCAGTCCAGTAGTTAAGACTCCGTGCTTCCACTGCAGGGGACAAGCGTTCTATCCCTGGTCCCCTCAGGGGCCGGGGATCCCCCATGCCTTGCGAACAAAAAAAATTTTTTTTTAAGTGATAATACACACAAACTTTAAAACGTTGAATTCTCAATTTAAAATATCATCACTAGTTTAATTTTAACTTACTATTAAATCAACTTCAAAAGCACAAATTAAGAAAAAGTTATTTATAAGCCTGAAATCCTAATACAACTATATTAATTTTCCATTTCCCTTCTAAACTTTATTTACAGGCATACACATATGATTTTTGCATAGTTGTAATCTTAGTTTATCTACAAAATTGAGTTCTGCTTTTTTGACTTTGCATTATGTTATAAACATGTGTGCACATTTCTGCATAGCTTCAGTATTATTTTAATGGCTACATATTTTTAAAAGTTGTTACACTGTACTTTATCCATTCCTGTATGTAGGAACATTTCTGCTGTATCTAGTTTTAACTTATTATAAATAACAGAGTTAGAATCATTCTTTGTATATAGGTTCTTTGTTTTTCTTTTACAAGATATTTCTTTAGAACAAATTCCCAGCAATGGTTTTACTAGTTTCAAAGGGCATGAACATTTTTATGGGTCCTAATATATAACATACTTCCCTTCAGAAAAATTGTACCAGTCTTCATTACAATAAACTATGTGAAAAAGTACTGGATTCCTAAAAAGCTGAGAAGTGTTGAGCTTTTCTTTAAAAAAAAAAAAAGCATTTCACTTTATTTTTATTACCTTGCTGTGTACATTACTGTTTTAATTTTTATTTCTCCATTATGATTAACAATTTTAAGTAATCAATATGCCAGGCACCATTCCAAGAGGTTTACACATATAAAATCATGTTTTTTTAAATAAAAATAATTTAAGTAAACACGATGCATGAAAGCTGTAAAAACCTGTCCTCTCTGTATTAGATATTATAGTAAAATAAAATTTAAAATTCTCAGAAAATAAATGATCTTATTTCATAGAAGTGGAAAGGCACAGAAAAATGAACTATGAAAGAAAAAATACTAGATTTTTCAGCATATTTAAGTTTTGTACATCAGAAGAACAAGCTAATTCAAAGGAATAATCGTTTCTTTTACTACTGAGGAAAAACAAAGTTTTTTCAGAATTCAAAACTTCACTTAATCCATATCTTCTTTCCTGAAAAATCACTGTGTGAAACTTAAAAAGTCCAGTGAAGGAACTGGGATGATAAAATGACAGTTATACTAAATATTTTTTAAATAATTAAGAAAACCATTCAATATATGACCAACCTGATCTCACCAAGCACATCAAACTGATGAGGAAGTATAATCTCAGCATATGGAAACTGGAGACAGTGTGTGTCGCATTCGCAAGAAGAATGATTTCCTTCCCAGTCTTAGACTTTCCCCTCAGAGAGAGCTCAGATAACTAACCCAGAGGTGTGGTGACAACAGGAAGCTCCCAAGAGACTGCAGGCAGGTCCCAACCCTTTCAGGATATGTGACTCCTCCCCTTTTCAATAAAAGGTCAGGTACATTTCTGCTTACACAATTTTATGCATATCTTGATATTATGTATGTGCAGAATGATGAGTTCAAAATAGTTTCATTCTTTGTGGGCATTTGGCTTGGTGTGTTGAAATCAAGTGTGATTTGAGACATTTTCCCCTCTTGTTTTTGTGAATGAAACAAATCCAGTTAGTCTTCTGTTGACCTGTGTATACAAAACTTCTTTTTGTGTTTATTTACACACTTATTTCTCAGAGGGCAGTCTTCAGATTTTATTAAGAACATTTTAAGTCTAATCAAGTACCTATATTTGTAAAAATATGCTTTAGATTAAAGGCAACTTTTTTTTCTAACTTTTTTTTTTTTACTTTTTTTTTTTTTTTTTTTTTGCGGTACGCGGGCCTCTCACTGCTGTGGCCTCTCGCGCTGCGGAGCACAGGCTCCGGACGTGCAGACCCAGCGGTGGCTCACGGGCCCAGCCACTCCACGGCATGTGGGATTCTCCTGGACCGGGGCACGAACCCTCATTCCCTGCATCGGCAGGCGGACTCTCAACCACTGTGCCACCAGGGAAGCCCTAAAGGCAACTTTTAAAATGGTACTATATATCTTTATTTTTATTTTTTCCCATCTCTCTCTTAGTTCTTCTTCCTTCTTCTTCCTCCTCCCCCTCCCCTTTCTCCCTCTCCCCTTTCTCCCCTCCCCAACCCCTCCCCTCCCCCTCCTTCCCCTCCCCTCCCCTGCCCCTCCCCCTCCCCTCCCTTCTTCCTCCTCCCCTTCTTCTTCTCCTTCTTCTCCTTCTTCTTCAAGGAAAAATAGATGAAAAAGCTTTAAATAGAGAACTAGGCCTGAATCCATCCACCTCAAATTTGGAAGTAAATGAATTTGTGCTCCATAGCTACAAGGTAATTTAATTCTCTCTCTGGTAGAAGTACTTGCAACACTAACTCAGGCTTGTGATGGTGGTCCGAAGAACTGAAAAATAGATGAATAAACACAGAAACAACTTAAGAATACATTTTCATAGGCAAAACATAGGCAAAAAGCATAGGCAAAATTCACTAGTCATTTAGCATTGTTTATGAAGTGACAGCATCTCTCATATAAGTTTATCAGTTTTCTCATATAAGTTTGAGAAATTGTATGAGAAATTATACTCATATAATTCTCTGCGCCTGCACCCCATTCCTTGCAGGAAGTGGATTCTAGCAATGCTCTCCAAGTAATCAGTACATCAGAATCACTGGGGGAACTTTTAAAAGTATTGTATATGGATTTCTGTGTCACACCTCAGACCTAATGAATGCCAAGACTCCCTACCAGTGGTCCACTGACCTGTGTTCAAAGCCCATGTCTTCTACTCACTAGTTGAGTGGCCTTAACCAAAACATTTAAGTTCTCTAACTCTTCGTTTTCTCCACTGTAGAATGAAGATGATAAAACTACACATCTCACCAGGTTGTTTTATGGATTAAATGAGATATTGTAAGTCAAGTTCTTGGCACTGTGCCTACTACCAAGGGTAAGTGCACTCACCACTTGGTAACTATTGTTATTACCTAACTGGTCACACAGTCACCTTTCCCTCCCCTCAGAAGGCCACACAGTTCTAAGAAGGATTAGGTGGACAAGCTTTGTGGGAATGTAGGAATGAAGAGGACCTTTTAGCAGTGATGTTTCAGGTGAATAATTTTAGCCACCACTTGTCTGTTTTGGTATTTTGTCTCCTGCTTGGAGAAATAAATTAAGGATACGTAAATAAGAAAACCAAATAGGTGGCCTGTTAGTTTTTCTTTTTCTCCATTTGCAGTAAGCTTTACTAATTTGAAAACAGCTGCCCTCTGGAACAAATGGAGAATTGTTTCACATTCTGTTAGGAACGTGTTATGGAATGCATTGCCCCTGTTGGCTCAGTGTACTTGCCTGATAAAATTTGTTGAATTCCTATCAGTTTTAGTACCATGCCAAATGTTTATCTAGACAGAGCCAATGTACATTTTTCTGGAAACTAGCCAATTATAGGAATAAGAATCATTTCCGTTGGGAGGCCTCTTTGTGTTACTATTAATGATTGTCCTGCTGGGGGCACAGAAAGTCCCCTAACTTCCTAGCTGTGTGCTCCCTTCTACTTCCAGCATTCAGGACAGCACAAGAATCAGTGGGAGAAGTCATCCCCTCTTTTTTGGGTAGTGAAAAATATCAAATATAAAAAAACATAAAACATTCTGAAGGATTGGGGGAGGAGTGAGGAAGGGCTGAACAGAAAATGGGTGATAAAGGGTTAGCACAAGGAGTCTTTGAGAGGTGGATTACTTCCTTCCCTTGATTGTAGTGGTGATTACAGGAATCTACACATGTGATAAGGTTGCTTAGAACCCCTCCCCCCCAATACACACACACAAATGAGTGCATATAAAAGCGGTAAAATCTAAGTAAGGTCTATGAATTGTATCAAAGTCGATTTTCTGGCTTTGATAGTGCAATTTCTGATAGTTTTTTGATAGTTTGATTTTTTGGTTTTGTAATTTCTTATATAAGATGTTACAATTGTGGGAAACTGGGTGAGTATACAAGGGACATGCCTGTACTATTTTTCAACTTCCTATGAACCGATAATTATTTCCAAATAAAAGGTTTTAAAAATTCCAAAAAAAAAAAAAAAAAAATCCAAAAAAAAAAAAAAAATTCCAAATGATCTGCCAACTCCTAACCATTTGAATGATAACATTTATTCAAAGGTATTCTAAGGAAAACCATTTCTTCATTTCTCATCAGCTAGATAAGAATGAATAATGGTCAGTTTTCTCAGTACTCTGACCCTGATAAATGACAACTCAGGAACATTAGAATTTTCCTCATTTCCAGTTTAGTATTATGTACTGGCTTTTTTTTTTTTTAACCTAGAAATCACTTGCTACAGAGAGCACCGTAGAAAGAGGCAGGTAAGCTTCCAAATGGAGGGACAGGAAAAACAGGTATGGAAGTGTAATGGAACAGAGGGGAGGTGGTTTTATAACTCTCCTTGACTTCAACAGTTAGAAAAGTTGAACTGTGTCCCCTCCCGCCCTGGTCTAGGGCTCCAAGCTGGTATATGACTCACTATAATGTCCTTTTGTCTTTTCAGCTGCATCAGTGGCCCTGCAGTTTCTCACTTGAGGTCCAGGTTAGGAAAGATAAGTCTGTTTCCTTGAGTCATATTCTATAAGGAGATCAGGGTAACTTTCTCCAAATCTATGTATTTAATTTCATTAAAAAAATATATTTATTTGCTTATTTATTTGGCTGCACTGAGTCTTAGTTGCAGCATGCAGGATTTTCGTTGTGGATGTGGGATCTAGTTCCCTGACCAGGGATCAAACCTGGGCCCCCTGCATTGAGAGCATGGAGTCTTAAACGCTGGACCACCAGGGAAGTCCCTGTTTCATTTCTTCATTCCTTCATTTATTGAACATTTCTTGAGCTTCCATTAAAAATATAATAAGGAAAAAGTGGGAGATGGCTCCTTCCCTCAAGGAGGCAGACACAGCACTACCACTACTACTACTTCTACTGCTATTACTACTACTGCTGCTGCTGCTGCTACCACTACTACAATGCAATATAATATAGAGATTTGGGTACACATTCCATAGGGGAACTGAGGAGAAAGCAGTGAGGTGCTAGGAATCCCAGGGAGGAGCCATTGGAAAAGTTTCACACAGGAAGAGTCTTTTTTTTTTTTTTTTAACATCTTTATTGGGGTATAATTGCTTTACAATGGTGTGTTAGTTTCTGCTTTATAACAAAGTGAATCAGTTATACATATACATATGTTCCCATATCTCTTCCCTCTTGCGTCTCCCTCCCTCCCACCCTCCCTATCCCACCCCTCCAGGCGGTCACAAAGCACCGAGCTGATCTCCCTGTGCTATGCGGCTGCTTCCCGCTAGCTATCCACCTTACACTTGGTAGTGTATATATTGAGCTGGGTTTCAAAGACTAGGCAGCAGTTTACGAGGTGAAGAAGGAGGAAGCAAGGCATTCCAGGCAGAGGGAATGAACTTGGAGGCATAAAAGACGTGTGGATTGAGAGTTCGGTGTGTATGAATAGGAAATGATAAAGTAATTTGAAGACAGGTTGTGAAGAACTTTATGTCATGCTTAGGATATTGGCTTTTTATCTTCAAGACAATGGGAACTAGATTTTTTTCTTGTTCACCTCTTTATATGTTAATGTATTACTATTACTTAATAATACAAATATAAATATTATATGATCATATATAATAAATGTAATAAATAATATAAATATAAAATAATATATTTATGCTAACTTACTAACATTATTATGTGAATAATTTTTTTGGTAGTTCATTACAAAAAAAGAAAGAAAATGTCTACATACTACTTTTCTGGCCTAAGAAGTATTTTTCATTGAATAGAGCTACTTTGTTTTAGAAAGCGTGACTTCCTTACAAACAATGTATTGAACAAAATCAGTGCAAGTCCACTGCTCTCAGTAACCGCTTGTTTTTGGAGTGCTGCTCAGAACATTTCAAAGAGAGACTGCTCTAGCAAGGCCTTGCACAATGGCAAGAAAGAGGCAAAATGCTTTTTACTTACTAAAATTTCATTAAAAAAAAAAAGATCAACAAAAATTTCAGGGGAATGTTCAATACTTAAAGTCCATTGGTACCATGTTTTTTAGATTTACTTGGACCTTAAACTGTTTTTTTAAAATACTGATATTAGAGTCTGGTTTTTACTTTTTTTTTTTTTTTTTGGTTTTTACTTTTATTTAGCTGGCTTCCCAAGCATTCGTCTTGAGAATCCTGCACCTTCATTGGACAGTTATTCCCTGGAGCATGCACACAGAGTTCTCTGTGCAAAACTCTATGGAAAAGTCTACTCCTGGCATTTGGAAGGTCTATCCTTGTGACTTATGGCTTGGGTATCCATTTGGAACCATTGTGAACCATTTGAGGGGCTCACGCTGTCTAAATTAAGAGAGTATTTCTTACCAGGTGGCTTCCTCCTCTTCTGCCTGCACCTCACTTTCAGCTGCTCCCAGAGATACCTGTCTCTCTTTTTGAGGTTCTCCCTAGGGCCATCCAAAGTAAATTTTAGCATTGCCACATATTTTAAGTCAGACTTACTCCAAACAAACCTCCCAAATTTGGTGAAAGTCAACCAAACCATTTTTAGTGATTCAGTAACAGAAAACTAGAAATGTAACTTATAAATTACTTTCCTTAATAAATACGAACAACAGGGCTTCCCTGGTGGCACAGTAGTTAGGAATCCACCTGCCAATGCAGGGGACATGGGTTCGAGCCCTGGTCCGGGAAGATCCCACATGCCGCGGAGCAAATAAGCCTGTAAGCCACAACTACTGAGCCTGCGTGCCACAACTACTGAAGCCCACACGCCTAGAACCCATGCTCCGCAACAAGAGAAGCCACTGCAGTGAGAAGCCCGCGCACCGCCAGCGAAGAGTAGCCCCTGCTCGCCAAAACTAGAGAAAGCCCGCGGGCAGCAACGAAGACCCAACGCAGCCAAAAATAAATAAATAAATAAACAAAAAAAAATTAAAAACAACAATAATATAAATTTACCTTCCTTAACAACAACAAAAGGCAACAAAAGAACAACAAGGACAACAAAAGACAGAAAAAGAGAGATCCTGAAAATACATAGAAGGACAGGGCAGGGCTTCCCTGGTGGCGCAGTGGTTGAGAGTCCGCCTGCTGATGCAGGGGACACGGGTTCGTGCCCTGGTCCGGTAAGATCCCACATGCTGCGGAGCGGCTGGGCCCGTGAGCCGTGGCTGCTGAGCCTGCGCGTCCGGAGCCTGTGCTCCACAACGGGAGAGGCCACAGCAGTGAGAGGCCCGTGTACCGCAAAATCAAAAAAAAAAGGACAGGGTAGAAGAAGAGGCAGCTATTGCAATGGTGTGAGAAATGATCAGGCCCTGAAAGACAGTGATTTTGATGGGTTTGTGTTACTGAGTTGGTCTAATTGATCTCGGAGAGACAGCAGTGAACAGTCCTGAAGAGAGATCTTAGTTCCCTGCCCAGGAATTGGACCTGGGTAGCCTGGATGAAAATCAGGAATCCTAGCCGCTAGACCACCAGGGACTAGAGGCTAGAAAGAAAGTGGCCCTGGCCCTTTCCCCCAATTGAAAGCAAGAATGTTTCAAGGAGGCAAAAACTGTAAAAATAGGTACAAAGTTTATTATTAGAGACATAGTACAAGGTATGGGAGAGCACACAGAACATAAAGTTTGTTTATTTAAGACAGAAACTAGGCAGAAATACATACCCAGAGAGAAAGCTTATGGGCATCCTGAACAAAGAGTGCAGTAACGAGGTGATTTAAATTAATATTTAAATAGGACAGTCCTTCCAGGTCTTTGTTTACCTTTGGCTAATTATCTTGTTTCTTTTTTCACACCTGACTGGTCCTAGGACCCTCCCCAACATGTGTGCGCAACTTTAAAAAAAATTTTATTTATTTATTTTTCTGTATAGAAATGTTTTATTTTTTGAATTTTATTTTATTTTTATTTTTTTATACAGCAGGTTCTTATTAGTCATCCATTTTATACATATTAGTGTATACATGTCAATCCCAATCTCCCAATTCATCCCACCACCACCCCCCTGCTGTTTTCCCCCCTTGGTGTCCATACGTTTGTTCTCTACATCTGTGTCTCAATTTTTGCCCTGCAAACCGGTTCATCTGTACCATTTTCTAGGTTCCACATATATGCATTAATATACGATATTTGTTTTTCTCTTTCTGACTTACTTCACTCTGTATGACAGTCTCTAGATGCATCCATGTCTCTACAAATGACCCAGTTTCATTCCTTTTTATGGCTGAGTAATATTCTATTGTATATATGTACCACTTCTTCTTTATCCATTTGTCTGTCGATGGGCATTTGGGTTGCTTCCATGACCTGGCTATTGTAAATAGTGCTGCAATGAACATTGAGGTGCATGTGTCTCTCTGAATGGTGGTTTTCTCTGGGTATATGCCCAGTAGTGGGATTGCTGGGTCATATGGTAATTATATTTTTACTTTTTAGGGAACCTCCACACTGTTCTCCATAGTGGCTGTATCAATTTACATTCCCACCAACAGGGCAAGAGGGTTCCCTTTTCTCCACACCCTCTCCAGCATTTCTTGTTTATAGATTTTCTGATGATGCCCATTCTAACCAGTGTGAGGTGATACCTCATTGTAGTTTTGATTTGCATTTCTCTAATAATTAGTGATGTTGAGCAGCTTTTCATGTGCTTCTTGGGCATCTGTATGTCTTCTTTGGAGAAATGTCTATTTAGGTCTTCTGCCCATTTTTTGATTGGGTTGTTTGTTTTTTTTCATATTGAGCTGCATGAGCTGTTAGTATATTTTGGAGATTAATCCTTTGTCAGTTGCTTCGTTTGTAAATATTTTCTCCCCTTCTGAGGGTTGTCTTTTCGTCTTGTTTACTGTTTCCTTTGCTGTGCAAAAGCTTTTAAGTTTCATTAGGTCCCATTGGTTTATTTTTGTTTTTTATTTCCATTACTCTAGAAGATGGGTCAAAAAAGATCTTGCTGTGATTTATGTCAAAGAGTGTTCTTCCTATGTTTTCCTCTAAGAGTTTTGTTGTTGTTATGGTTGTAAAGAGATATTTACTGGGACTCTTGTATAGAAAGGACAAGCTCAAGAAGGAACATGGCAGAATTACAAGATTATGAAAGCCATGGTCCAGGAAAACCTGGACCAAGGAAGCACTCTTTAAAAATCTTGAGTATGGTAGTACTTTGTATAGCACATAATAAATTTATAGAACTTACTATTTGAGGATGGTAGTAGAAATACCTCTTTTTTTTTTAAATGGTACAGTTAATACTTTGAATGTGAGAGACACACAAAGCTATTAACAAAGTTGAAATATATCAAATCGAATCCTGGAACAGATGGAGTATCTGAGCATCCATATCCCTAAGATCAAGGCAATAGCTTTAAACAGTCATCCAACAATTCAGTGTAAACCAACTCATTTTTTTACTATCCTGAAAGCTGAGTTTTTTACCTTAATGGATGATTACACCTGGGAAATTGTACCTGCCTTAATAGTCTGCTTCATCCACTTCACTTCGGGTTGACTTTGCCTTACAGAAAGCAACCATTAAAGTTTATTTTCCCTTGCCAAAGATTTTAAAAGTAGTCAAGCATTATATACAAATACAGAAAGGCCTATGCCAAGTTAACAAATGAAAATTTTAACTCAAAATGAGATACGCACACTGACAGTAAGTGCATTGGTATACTCTATACAAAATGATGCTGGAGAGTTTACAAACAATTGGTGATGTAAAACAGTGGTTTCCTAGGAACTTACTTAATCAGACCTTTAGAGGGCCCTAGCAAACTTCATTTTTAACAAGGGTGCCAGATGATTCTAGAATTTGATTAAAGTGTAGTTTGGGGAAGCACTTTTAACCTTCATTGTGTGTCAGATTACATATAAAATTAAATTACAAACCATGTAACAGAACAAAAAATAATATCCTTATATAAACTATTAGTAGATACCTAAATACAATATGGCTTTTAAAATGAAAACATGTGTGTATAGTTGTATTCATAAAGTACACTAATCAAAAGCTATACAATATTAACAGCAAATCCAAATGCAAATGAAGATATTCCTCTGAATTTCGTGTTTCATTGAGCATCAAAAAACACCAATCTTTTAGTCCTTTTCTTGTGCATTATTCTGTATCCACATTCTGTGCATCGGATTGGATCCCTTGATTTTATTTCATTTTCTGTGTGACATTCTCCACAGATATATATCATTGGCTGTTGATTTGGGAGTTGAACGTCCTTCTGGGTGTCCATTGTTGTACCCACATAACTTGGAGAAACTTCTCTGTGCTTGCAAACAGATTCTGACTCACCACTGTGTCCCCTCTAAGAGTTTTATAGTGTCCGGTCTTACATTTAGGTCCTTCATCCATTTGGAGTTTATTTTTGTGTATGGTGTTAGGGAGTGTTCTAATTTCATTCTTTTACATGTAGCTGTCCAGTTTTCCCAGCACCACTTATTGAAGACTGTCTTTTCTCCATTGTATATCCTTGCCTCCTTTGTCATAGATTAGTTGACCATAGGTGTGTGGGTTTATCTCTGGGTTTTCTATCCTATTCCATTGATCTATATTTCAGTTTTTGTGCCAGTACCACATTGTCTTGATTACTGTAGCATTATAGTATAGTCTGAAGTCAGGGAGTCTGATTCCTCCAGCTCCGTTTTTTTCCCTCAAGATTGCTTTAGTGGGGCTTCCCTGGTGGCGCAGTGGTTAAGAATCTGCCTGCCTATGCAGGGGACATAGGTTCACACCCTGGCCCAGGAAGATCACACATGCTGCGGAGCAACTAAGCCCATGCAACACAGCTACTAAGCCTGCGCTCTAGAGCTCACATGACACAACTAGTGAGCCTAGATGCCACAACTACTGAGGCCCGTGTGCCTAGAGCCTCTGCTGTGCAACAAGAGAAGCCACTACAATGAGAAGCCCTCGCACTGCAACAAAGAGTAGCCCCCACTCGCCACAACCAGAGAAAGCCCGCACACAGCAACGAAGATCCAATGCAGCCAAAAATTTAAAAAAATAAAAAATATATTGCTTTGGCTATTCAGGGTCTTTTGTGTCTCCATACAAATTTTAAGACATTTTGTACTAGTTCTGCAGAAAATGCCATTGGTAATTTGATAAGGATTGCATTGAATCTGTAGATTGCTTTGGGTAGTGTATTCATTTTCACAATACTGCTTCTTCCAATCCAAGAAAATCCTGTATCTCTCCATCTGTGTCGTCTTTGATTTCTTTCATCAGTGTCTTCTACTTTTCTGAGTACAGTTCTTTTACCTCCTTAGGAAGGTTTATTCCTAGGTATTTTATTCATTTTGTTGCAATGGTAAATGGAATTGTTTCCTTAATTTCTCTTTCGGATTTTTCGTCATTAGTGTATAGGAATGCAAGAGATTTCTGTGCATTAATTTTGTATCCTGCAACTTTACCAAATTCATTGATTAGCTCTAGTAGTTTTCTGGTGGCACCTTTAGGATTATCTATGTAGAGTATCATGTCATGTGCAAACAGTGACAGTTTCACTTCTTCTTTTCCAATTTGTATTCCTTTTATTTCTTTTTCTTCTCTGATTGCCATGGGGAGGAATTCCAAAACTATGTTGAATAATAGTGGTGAGAGTGAACATCATTATCTTGTTCCTGACCTTAGAGGAAATGTTTTCAGTTATTCACCATTGAGAATGATGTTTGCTGTGGGTTTGTTGTATATGGCCTTTATTATGTTAAGGTAGGTTCTCTCTGTGCCCACTTTCTGGAAAGTTTTTTATCATATATGGGTGTTGAATTTTCTCAAAAGCTTTTTCTGCATCTATTGAGATGATCATATATGGTTTTTATTCTTCAATTTGTTAATATGTTGTATCACATTGATTGATTTGCGTATATTGAAGAATCCTTGCATCCCTGGGATAAATCCCAATTGATCATGGTGTATGATCCCTTTTTATGTGTTGTTGGATTCTGTTTGCTAGTATTTTGTTGAGGATTTTTGCATCTGTATTCATCAGTGATATTGGTCTGTAATTTTCTTTTTTTGTAGTATCTTTGTCTGGTTTCAGTATCAGGGTGATGGTGGCCTCATAGAATGAGTTTGGGAGTGTTCCTTCCTCTGCAATTTTTTGCAAGAGTTTGAGAAGGATGGCTGTTAGCTCTTCTCTAAATGCCTAATAGAATTCACCTGTGAAGCCATCTGGTCCTGGACTTTTGTTTGTCGGAAGAATTTTAATCACAGTTTCAATTTCATTACTTGTGATTCATCTGTTCATATTTTCCATTTCTTCCTGGTTCAGTCTTGGAAATTTACACCTTTCTAAGAATTTGTCCATTTCTTCCAGGTAGTCCATTTTATTGGCATAGAGTTGCTTGTAGTAGCCTCTTAGGATGCTTTGTATTTCTGTGGTGTCCATTGTAACTTCTCCTTTTTCATTTCTAATTTTATTGATTTGAGTCCTCTCCCTCTTTTTCTTGATGAGTCTGGCTAAAGGTTTATCAATTTTGTTTATCTTCTCAAAGAACCAGCTTTCAGATTTATTGATCTTTGCTATTGTTTTCATTGTTTCTATTTCATTTATTTCTGCTCTGATCTTTATGATTTCCTTCCTTCTACTAATTTTGGTTTTTGTTTGTTCTCCTTTCTCTAGTTCCTTTAGGTGTAAGGTTAGATTGTTTATTTGAGATTTTTCTCGTTTCTTGAGGTAAGATTATACTGCTATAAACTTCCCTCTTAGAACTGCTTTTGCTACATGCCATAGGTTTTCGATCATCATGTTTTCATTGTCATTTGTCTTTAGGTATTTTTTGATTTCCTCTTTGATTTTTTCACTGATCTCTTGGTTATTTAGTAACATATTGTTCAGTCTCCAGGTGTTTGTGTTTTTTATGTTTTTTTCCCTGTAATTTACTTCTAATCTCACAGCGTTGCAGTCGGAAAAGATGCTTGATATGATTTCAATTTTCTTAAATTTACCGAGGCTTTATTTGTGACCCAAGATGTAATCTATCCTGGACAATGGTCCGTGTGCACTTGAGAAGAAAGTGTAATCTGCTGTTTTGCGATGTAATGTCCTATAAATATCAATTAAGTCTATCTGCTCTATTGTGTCATTTAAAGCTTGTGTTTCCTTATTAATTTTCTGACTGGATGATCTGTCCATTGGTGTAAGTGAGGTGTTAAAGTCCCCCACTATTATTGTGTTACTGTCGATTTCCTCTTTTATAGCTGTTAGCAGTTGCCTTATGTTTTGAGGTGCTCCTATGTTGGGTGCATATATATTTATAATTGTTATATCTGCTTCTTGGATTGATCCCTTGATCATTATGTAGTGTCCCTGCTTGTTTCTTGTAACATTCTTTATGTTAAAGTCTATTTTATCTGATATGAGCATTGCTACTCCAGCTTCATTTGATTTCCATTTGCATGTAATATCTTTTGCCATCCCCTCACTTTCAGTCTGTATGTGTCCCTAAGTCTGAAGTGTGTCTCTTGTACACAGCATATATATGGTCTTGTTTCTGTATCCATTTAGCAAGCCTGTATCTTTTGGATGGAGCATTTAATCCATTCACATTAAAGGTAATTATCGATATGTATGTTCCTATTACCATTTTCTTAATTGTTTTGGGTTTGTTTTTGTAGGTCCTTTTCTTCTTTCGTGTTTCCCACTTAGAGAAGTTCCTTTAGCATTTGCTGTAGAGCTGAATTTTCTTAGCTTTTTCTTGATTTCTCCGTCGAATCTGAATGAGATCCTTGCTGGGTAGGGTAATCTTTGTTGTAGGTTCTTCACTTTCATCACTTTAAATATATCGTGCCACTCCCTTCTGGCTGGTAGAGTTTCTGCTGAGAAATCAGCTGTTAACCTTATGGGAGTTCTGTTGTATGTTATTTGTCATTTTTCCCTTGTTGCTTTTAATAATTTTTCTTTGTCTTTAATTTTTGTCAATTTGATTACTATGTATCTCAGTGTGTCTCTCCTTGGGTTTATCCTGCCTGGGACTGTCTGCACTTCCTGGACTTGGGTGACTATTTCCTTTCCCATGTTAGGGAAGTTTTTGACTATAATCTCTTCAAATATTTTCTTGGGTCCTTTCTCTCTCTCTTCTTCTGGGACCCCTATAATGCGAATGTTGCTGCGTTTAATGTTGTCCCAGAGGGCTCTTAGGCTCTCTTCATTTCTTTCTTTCTTTCTTTCTTTCTTTTTATAATTCTGTATTTTAATTTATTTTTTATTAATTTATTTTTGGCTACATTGGGTCTTCGTTGCTGCACGCAAGCTTTCTCTAGTTGGTGCGAGCAGGGGCTACTCTTTGTTGCGGTGCGTGGGCTTCTCATTGCGGTGGCTTCTCTTGTTGCGGAGCATGGGCTCTAGGCACGCGGGCTTCAGTAGTTGTCGCACACGGCCTCAGTAGTTGTGGCTCACAGGCTCTAGAGCGCAGGCTCAGTAGTTGTGGTACATGGGCTTAGTTGCTCCGCGGCATGTGGGATCTTCCCAGACCAGAGCTCAAACCCGTGTCCCCTGCATTGGCAGGCGGATTCTTAACCACTGAGCCACCGGGGAAGCCCTGTCTTCATTTCTTTTCATTCTTTTTTCTTTATTCTGTTCCGTGGCAGTGAATTCCACCATTCTGTCTTCCAGGTCACTTATCTGTTCTTCTGCCTCAGTTATTCTGCTATTGATTCCTTGTAGTGTATTTTTCATTTCAGTTACTGTACTGTTCATATCTGTGTGTTTGTTCTTTAATTCTTCTAGGTGTATTTTATTTAATTCTTCCAGGACTTTGTTAAATATCTCTTGCATCTTCTTGATCTTTGCCTCCATTCTTTTTCCAAGGTCCTGTATCACCTTCACTATCACTATTCTTAATTCTTTTTCTGGAAGGTTACCTATCTTCACTTCATTTAATTGTTTTTCTGAGGTTTTATCTGTTCCTTCATCTGGTACATAGCCCTCTGCCTTTTCATTTTGTCTCTCTTTCTGTGAATGTGGTTTTCCTTCCACAGGCTGCAGGATTGTCATTCTTCCTGCTTCTGCTGACTGGCCTCTGGTGGATGGGGCTATCTAAGAGGCTTGTGCAAGCTTCCTGATGGGAGGGACTGGTGGTGGGTAGAGCTGGGTATTGTTCTGGTGGGCAGAGCTCAGTAAAACTTTAATCCGTTTGTCTGCTGATGGGTGGGGCTGAGTTCCCTCCCTTTGGTTGTATGGGCTGAGGCAACTCAGCACTGGAGGCTACAGGCTCTTTGGTGGGGCTATATAGCGGACTCCAGCAGGGCTCACGCCAATGAGTACTTCCCAGAATTTCTGCTGCCAGTATCCTTGTCCTCATGGTGAGACACAGCCACCCCCCGCCTCTGCAGGAGACCCTCTAACACTAGCAGGTACATCTAGTTCAGTCTCCTGTGGGGTCATTGCTCCTTCCTCTGGGTCCTGATGTGCACATTACTTTGTGTATGCCCTCCAAGAGTGGAGACGCCAGTTTCCCCCAGTCCTGTCAGTCATGCAATCAAATCCTGCTAGCCTTCAAAGTCTGATTCACTGGGAATTCCTCCTCCCATTGCCAGATCCCCAGGTTGGGAAGCCTAACGTGGGGCTCACAACCTTCACTCCAGTGGGTGGACTTTTGTGGTATAATCGTTATCCAGTTTGTGAGTCACCACCCAGTGGTTATGGGATTTGATTTTATTGTGATTGCACCGCTCCTCCCGTCTCACTGTGTCAATAGTTGTTCAGCAGTTAGTTGTGATTCTGGTGGTCTTGCAAGGAGAAGTTGATTTTCAAACTAAGTTCCTACTTCTCCATTCTCTGGCCATTGATTAAAGCCTGTGCTATTTCAGTCTTAGCATCCATTTTGTTATTGGCTGTGTAAATCTGAATGGAAAAAGAACCCTCCCTGCTAAGGCAGGGGGCTTTGTCTGGGCTAGGGCCCAAGTGGGGGTGAGGTAGAAGATAGATGGGCCCCTGGGACAAACAGCTGTGTTTGTCAAGTGGAGTAAAATTAAAGCTTTGTTCTCACCCAGACACTCCAAGGACAAAGGTAATGGCAGAAGCTGAGCTCTGCTGAAGTAAAGAGATAAGATGACCACTGCTGAGGTCAAAGAAAATTTCACTGTCTGCACATGTGCAGGAAGACTACTTGGGGGTCAAAAAGGAAGGAGGTGCCACCCCATAATAAGTGTGGACATGCACCCACAGACCTCTGCAGTGGGATCCATCTTAGCAAAAAATTGCACACGTGTAAATTGGTTGAAGATGGCAGAGTAGAAGGACTTGCACTCACTCCCTCTTATGAGAGCACCAGAATCATAACTAACTGCTGAACAATCATCAGCAGGAAGACACTGGAACTCACCAAAAAAGATACCCCACATCCAAATACACAGCCACATCTGTGTCTCACAGAGAGGACAGGGACACTGGCAGCAGAAGTTATAGGAAGTACTCCTTGGTGTGAGCCCTCCCAGAGTCCTCAATTAGCCCCACCAAAGAGCCCGGGTAGGCTCTAGTGTTGGGTCACCTCAGGCCAAACAACCAACAGGGAGGGGACCCACCCAGCCCCGCCCATCAGCAGACAAGCAGATTAAAGTTTTACTGAGCTCTGCCCACCAGAGCAACAGCCAGCTCTACCCACCACTGGTTCCTCCCATCAGGACACTTTCATAAGTCTCTTAGATAGCCTCATCCACCAGAGGGCAGACAGCAGAAGCAAGAAGAACTACAATCCTGCAGCCTGTGGAACAAAAACCACATTCACAGAGAGATAGACAAGATGAAAAGGCAGAGGGCTATGTACCAGATGAAGGAACAAGATAAAACCCCAGAAAAACAACTAAATGAAGTGGAGATAGGCAAACTTCCAGAAAAAGAATTCAGAATAGTGATAGTGAAGATGATCCAGGACCTCGGAAAAAGCATGGAGGCAAAGATCGAGAAGATGCAAGAAATGTTTAACAAAGATCTAGAAGAATTAAAGAACAACGAAACAGAGATGAACAATACAATAACAAATGAAAAATACACTAGAAGGAATCAATTGCAGAATAATTGTGGCAGAAGGACGGATAAGTGACCTGGAAGACAGAATGGTGGAATTCACTGCTGTGGAACAGAATAAAGAAAAAAGAATGAAAAGAACTGAAGACAGCCTAAGAGACCTCTGGGACAACATTAAATGCAACAACATTCACATAATAGGGGTCCCAGATGGAGAAGAGAGAGAGAAAGGACC
The DNA here is from genome assembly GCF_964270905.1 of Leucopleurus acutus. Lineage (NCBI taxonomy): Eukaryota > Metazoa > Chordata > Mammalia > Artiodactyla > Delphinidae > Leucopleurus > Leucopleurus acutus. The sequence goes on along the minus strand of NC_139147.1, from coordinate 82,015,923 downwards.
TGAGAAATAATTGAAGAGATTATAGTTGAAAATCTCCCTAACATGGGAAAGGAAATAGCCACCCAAGTCCAGGAAGCATAGAGAGTCCCACACAGGATAAGCCCAAGAAGAAACACGCCAAGACACATAGTAATCAAATTGACAAAAATTAAAGAGAAAGAAAAACTATTGAAAGCAGCAAGAGAAAAATGACAAATAACATAGAAGGGAACTCCCTTAAGGGTATCAGCTGATTTCTCAGCAGAAACTCTACAACCCAGAAGGGAGTGGCATGATATACTTAAAGTGATGAAAGTGATGACCCTACAACCAAGATTACCCTACCCAGCAAGGATCTCATTCAGATTCGATGGAGAAAGCAAAAGCTTTACAGACAAGCAAAAGCTAAGAGAATTCAGCACCACCAAACAAGCTCTACGACAATGCTAAAGGAAATTCTCTAAGTGGGAAACACGAAAGAAGAAAAGGACCTACAAAAAAACCCAAAACAATTAAGAAAATGGTAATAGGAACATATATATCGATAATTACCTTAAACGTGAATGGATTAAATGCTCCAACCAAAAGACACAGGCTCGCTGAATGGATACAAAAACAAGACCCATATATATGCTGTCTACAAGAGATCCACCTCAGACCTTCGGACACATACAGACTGAAAGTGAGAGGATGGAAGAAGGTATTCCACACAAATGGAAATCAAAAGAAAACTGGAATAGCAGTACTCATATCCGATAAAATAGACTTTAAAATAGAGAATGTTACAAGAGACAAGGAAGGACACTACATAATGATCAAGGGATCAATCCAAGAAGAAGATATAACAATTATAAATATATATGCACCCAACATAGGAGCACCTCAATACATAAGGCAACTGCTAACAACTCTAAAAAAGGAAATCGACAGTAACACAATAATAATGGGGGACATTGACACCTCACTTACACCAATGGACAGTTCATCCAGTCAGAAAATTAATAAGGAAACACAAGCTTTAAATGACACAATAGAGCAGATAGACTTAATTGATATTTATAGGACATTCCATCCCAAAACAGCAGATTACACTTGCTTATCAACTACACATGGACCATTCTCCAGGATAGATCACATCTTGGGTCACAAATCTAGCCTCAGTAAATTTACGAAAATTGAAATCATATCCAGCATCTTTTCTGACCACAATGCTATGAAATTAGAAATCAATTACAGGGGAGAAAACGTAAAAAACACAAACACATGGTGGCTAAACAATACGTTACTAAATAACCAAGAGATCAGTAAAAAAATCAAAGAGGGAATCAAAAAATACCTAGAGACAAATGACAATGAAAACATGATGATCGAAAACCTATGGGATGTAGCAAAAGCAGTTCTAAGAGGGAAGGTTATCGCTATACAAGCCTACCTCAAGAAACAAGAAAAATCTCAAATAAACAATCTAACCTTACACCTAAAGGAACTAGAGAAAGGAGAACAAACAAAAACCAAAATTAGTAGAAGGAAGGAAATCATAAAGATCAGAGCAGAAATAAATGAAATAGAAACAACGAAAACAATAGCAAAGATCAATAAATCTGAAAGCTGGTTCTTTGAGAAGATAAACAAAATTGATAAACCTTTAGCCGGACTCATCAAGAAAAAGAGGGAGAGGACTCAAATCAATAAAATTAGAAATGAAAAAGGAGAAGTTACAATGGACACCACAGAAATACAAAGCATCCTAAGAGGCTACTACAAGCAACTCTATGCCAATAAAATGGACTACCTGGAAGAAATGGACAAATTCTTAGAAAGGTGTAAATTTCCAAGACTGAACCAGGAAGAAATGGAAAATATGAACAGATGAATCACAAGTAATGAAATTGAAACTGTGATTAAAATTCTTCCAACAGGGGCTTGCCTGGTGGTGCAGTGGTTGAGAGTCCACCTGCCAATGCGGGGGACGCAGGTTCGTGCCCTAGTCCAGGAAGATCCCACATGCCGCGAAGTGGCTAGGCCCGTGAGCCGTGGCCACTGGGCCTGCGCGTCTGGAGCCTGTGCTCCGCAGTGGGATAGGCCACAACAGTGAGAGACCCACATACCGCAAAAAAAAAAAAATTCTTCCAACAAACAAAAGTCCAGGACCAGAAGGCTTCACAGGTGAATTCTATCAGACATTTAGAGATGAGCTAACACCATCCTTCTCAAACTCTTCCAAAAATTTGCAAAGAAGCAACATTCCCAATCTCATTCTATGAGGCCACCATCACCCTGATACCAAAACCAGACAAAGATACTACAAAAAAAGAAAATTACAGACCAATATCACTGATGAATATAGATTCAAAAATCCTCGACAAAATACTAGCAAACAGAATCCAACAACACATTAAAAGAGATCATACACCATCATCAAGTAGGATTTATCCCAGGGATGCAAGGATTCTTCAATATACACAAATCAATCAATGTGATACAACATATTAACAAATTGAAGAATAAAAACCATATATGATCATCTCAGTAGATGCAGAAAAAGCTTTTGGCAAAATTCAACACCCATATATGATAAAAGCTCTCCAGAAAGTGGGCATAGAGAGAACCCACCTCCACATAATAAAGGCCATATACAACAAACCCACAGCAAACATCATTCTCAATGGTGAATAACTGAAAACATTTCCTCTAAGGTCAGGAACAAGACAAGGATGTTCACTCTCGCCACTATTATTCAACATAATTTTGGAATTCCTCCCCATGGCAATCAGGGAAGAAAAAGTAATAAAAGGAATACAAATTGGAAAAGAAGAAATGAAACTGTCACTGTTTGCACATGACATGATACTATACATAGATAATCCTAAAGATGCCACCAGAAAACTACTAGAGCTAATCAATGAATTTGGTAAAGTTGCAGGATACAAAATTAATGCACAGAAATCTCTTGCATTCCTATACACTAATGATGAAAATTCTGAAAGAGAAATTAAGGAAACACTCCCATTTACCATTGCAACAAAATGAATAAAATACCTAGGAATAAACCTACCTAGGGAGACAAAAGACCTGTATGCAGAAAACTATAAGACACTGATGAAAGAAATTAAAGATGATACCAATAAATCAAAAGATATACCATGTTTTTGGATTGGAAGAATCAATATTATGAAAATGACTATACTATCCAAAGCAATCTACAGATTCAATGCAATCCTATCAAATTACCAATGGCATTCTCTATGGAACTAGAACAAAAAATCTTAAAATTAGTGTGGAGACACAAAAGACCCCGAATAGCCAAAACAGTCTTGAGGAAAAAATACGGAGCTGGAGGAATCAGACTCCCTGACTTCAGACTATACTACAAAGCTACAGTAAGCAAGACAATATGGTACTTGCACAAAAACAGAAATATATATCAATGGAACAAGGTAGAAAGCCCAGAGATAAGCCCACACACCTATGGTCAACTAATCTATGACAAAGGAGGCAAAGATATACAATGGAGAAAAGGCAGTCTCTTCAATAAGTGGTGCTGGGAAAACTGGACAGCTACATGTAAAAGAATGAAATTAGAACACTCCCTAACACCATACACAAAAATAAACTCAAAATGGATTAGACACCTAAATGTAAGACCGGACACTAAAACTCTCAGAGGAAAACATAGGAAGTACACCCTTTGACATAAATCACAGCAAGATCTTTTTTGATCTGCCTGCTAGAGTACTGGAAATAAAAACCAAAATAAACAAATAGGACCTAATGAAACTTAAAAGCTTTTGCACAGCAAAAGAAACCATAAACAAGATGAAAAGCCAACCCTCTGAATGGGAGAAAATATTTGCAAACAAATCAACAGACAAAGGATTAATCTCCAAAATATATAAACAGCTCATGCAGCTCAATATGAAAAAAAACAAACAACCTAATCCAAAAATGGGCAGAAGACCTAAATAGACATTTCTCCAAAGAAGACATACAGATGGCCAAGAAGCACATGAAAAGCTGCTCACCATCACTAATTATTAGAGAAATGCAAATCAAAACTACAATGAGGTATCACCTCACACTGGTTAGAATGGGCATCATCAGAAAATCTACAAACAACAATGCTGGAGATGGTGTGGAGAAAAAGGAACCCTCTTGCACTGTTGGTGGGAATGTAAATTGATACAGCCACTATGGAGAACAGTATGGAGGTTCCTTAAAAAACTAAAAATAGAATTACCATATGACCCAGCAATCCCACTACTGGGCATATACCCAGAGAAAACCATAATTCAGAGAGACACATGCACCCCAATATTCATTGCAGCACTATTTACAATAGCCAGGTCATGGAAGCAACCCAAATGCCCATCAACAGACAAATGGATAAAGAAGAAGTGGTACATATATACAATAGAATATTACTCAGCCATAAAAAGGAATGAAACTGGGTCATTTGTAGAGACGTGGATGCATCTAGAGACTGTCATACAGAGTGAAGTAAGTCAGAAAGAGAAAAACAAATATCATATATTAACACAAATATGTGGAACCTAGAAAAATGGTACAGATGAACAGGTTTGCAGGGCAGAAACTGAGACACAGATGTAGAGAACAAACGTATGGACACCAAGCAGGGAAGTCGGCGGGGGTTGGTGGTGGTGTTGTGATGAATTGGGCAATTGGGATTGACATGTGTACACCGATGTGTATAAAATGGATGACTAATGAAAACCTGCTCTATAAAAAAATAAAATAAAATTCAAAAAAAGAGAAAAAAAAATAGTAATGTGCCAGTATTACTGTCTTACTTTGATAAATGTACCACAGTTATGTAGTAGAAGCAAATGGGTGAAGAGTATAAGGGAAGTCTGTATTCTCTGTAACTTTTCTGTAAATCTAAAATTACTCCAAAATAATATGTTTATTTAAAAAAAGAAAAGAAAATAAAATCAAATTCTCAACCTGCTTGAGACACCATATATACAGGAAGGTCGAGGTAAAAGGAGGGAACTGAGTAAAGTGAGGGAGGAGGACTTCTCTGGAGGTCCAGTGCTTAAGACTCCATGCTTCCACTGCAGGGGGCATGGGTTCAATCCCTGTTCAGGGAAGTAAGATCTCGCATGCTGAGCAGCTCAGCAAAAAAAAAAAAAAAAAAAAAAAAAGAGGGAGGAATATTTATGACTTATCTGAGAACAGAGGTGTGGTATGCTAGGAACTGGGACAACAATAGTTTTACAACACCCGTTTTCAGTCCTTTTATGGGCTCTTCTGGCTCTTCCTGTGGCAATTGTCAACTATCAGGTGTGTTATTTACCATGCAAATGTATTACAATGAGCATATAATGAGGGTCTACTGAAGGTCAGGTTTTGTAACACCTTGGACGTAGTTGGTTCTAACTGGTTTGGTGGGCTCTTGTTTTTCTATTCTGGTGGTTTCCTGTAAGACTAGGACAACACCTCCCTGCAGCTGAAGGGGGAGGATTAGAGCTCAAGGCTAACAGTCTTGGTAACATTTGGAGAGGGGAACGGGCAGATCGGTAGAAAACATAGGATGCAGAACTGGCAAGTTAAATGACTTATTAGATATGAGAAAGAAAGAGAGGGAAGCGAAACATTAAGCACTTAGCTATGCTGGGCATTGAAGTAGACCCTTCATATACATCAACACATTTAATGTGCCCACAGATCTGAGAGACGGGTTTGGTGAATTATGTTTTGCAGATGAGGAAATAGGCTTAGGTAGGGCTAGATGCTACTATTTCTCTACATGAGGCAACTACAAGCCATTTGTAGTGGATGTGAGCAAATTTTGTAATAAAATCTAGGACACGGAAAGCTATACTTGCTTTTGGCATAATATGGCCAAAGTTATTGGACAGACTGAATAAGATCCAAAGTCACATTATTAGAAGGGCTCGCTTTTCTTGAGTACCAGAGGAGTTGGTCCCCAGAAGGAAGTCAATTTTCATGGTGGTGAATTATGTTAGATTTTAGGCACATTAGGCCCAAACCAACAACACCTCATCTATGGGCTCATACCCTGCTACAGTTGAATGGCCCAGATCTCTCTTCTGACAGGGGTCAGCAAAAACGAAATTGGTAGGAAATTTTTAACACTTCGAGAATGCTGGCAAAGGGAAAATTTGCAAGACTAAAGAATGGATTGGAGGGCTGGGTCTTCATTGTTCTGTGTGGTAGGTTTTGAGGAGGATGGGGGAGGGGCCATGGAAAGGCTTGAAGGAGAGGATCTCCGCAGGAGGAGGAGGAAGAGGTCTTTTTAGAAAATTAGAGTAACCGGTTAGGATACCCTATGAAAACTGAAGCAATGAGGTTGTGGTCCTCTGGTGGTACATGGGTGCAAGTTATCCAAACCAAGGGCAGAAATCTCAGCATCCTTGTTACTACATGTGATTTTGGGATTCTCCTCTGGGCCTCCAGTGAAGAGTTCCTGAGTCTGGGAATGGCTCCGTCAGTAGTGGATTTGGGGTTAAGGATAATCCCACTCCTTGGTCGGTGGATGGGCAGTGGTCCACGCCTCTACTGGGGACGACAGGACATCGAAGGCACCAACTGGCAGACAAGACGCAGGCAGAAGCGACTGTAAGGCTGAATCCCCTTTCTTTCTCCATTTCAGAGGGTGACTAGAGAACTAGGAGAACACAGAGGTGGTGTTTGTGCGCAGAGGGGCTGGCAGAGTTAGTTTGCTGATGAGGTCCAGAGATTCGGACTGAGGTTTGTAATCCCAAAGCCTCCTACTTTTCATGGCGGGTGACCTGTTTCAGTATTGGGTATGTGAGGGTGCTCTTAATGAGTCCGGAAAAGAAAAAAAAATTGTGTTGTGGTGTCGTAGTAGTCTGTTCTGAGACTTGATGCCAAAGTTTCTTAAATCTTGGTGGCCAGAACCTGGGAGAAGCTGCTCTTCTAACTAAAGCAGCTTGCAGTTTTCTGATTTATGTTTTAATGAAGACCACTCTTTTGTTTTGGAGAATTCCTTCCCAATACTTGAGTGGTCTTCTTGGTTTGGCAAAAGCAAAGACTTACTTCTATAGTGGAATGGGCAGTTGGGACACAGCTGAACTGCCCTGCATAATAATGCCAATGGTAATCTTTTAAGTTAACGTGTGAGTCCAGCCTGAAACGGGTAGATGCAAATGTGGAAGGGAAATTATCTTCTGTTGGTGACATGTAGAAGTTGTTGAGAAGAGTGGAGAGATGACCTTGAGGGGCCCAGAATCCTTTTGGGAGGCAATGGGCTATAGATGCTGTACTTGTAATAGCCACTTCTGAATCTTCTCAGCTTTATATTAATAATTCTCCTATTATTCCCAAACTATCTGTAACAGCCAGGTGTTAGCTAAATTTTAGGGAATTGAGGGAGGAGCCCATGTTCACACTTAGGATTTGCTTCTACCCTCTAGGACCTGCCCCCATCCCCCCAGGCCAGTGCGTTGGTAGCCACAGGTGGGTAGCTGTTTCTTCTGGGGCTCTAGTGGGTGGCTTGCTGCAGAAAGAATCTAGGAAGAATGTCTATTGAGCAAATGATGAGGCTTACTGGGGAGTGCCTGTGTTGAAGTTCAAGCAAATCTAGAAGTCTGACCTTAATTGAATCACAGATTAAGGATCAAGTGCATTCAGGGATGGATTCGTGGGGCATAAAAACATTTCAGGATTCCCAGGAGTGCTGGGCCAGGGGAGTGGATTTTCCTTTAGTAAGAGGGAGGGTCCTTTTCTGTTGTTGATAATTAACCTGAAGTAGGACCTCTAGATAAGAGAGGGAGAATAATTAGCAGCACTCCCTGCCGGCTCGGGGTGGGGGTGGGGGGACTAGTAGCTACTAGTAGGCCACAGGTAGCTTTTCATCCTTAAGTTTCTGTGAAGCCTTCCTTTAGTTGTGCCCTTTCCTTAACTTCCCTAGCCGACGGTTTTCCTTTCTCTGGCTCCTACTGCACTTTCTACCCACCTTTATCACAGCAGCCAATTATCTTTTAAAAAATTTAACTGAAGTATAGTTTACTTACAGCCAATTATCTTGTAATTTGTAATCATGTTTCTGCCAGTAGACGGACTTCAAGGGCGAGGGACTGTGGCGCTGTTACAGACTGTGGTTCAAATTCCAGCTGTGCCACTAGCTAGCTTTTTGACAATTACTTAACCGCTCTATGCCTGGATTTCCTTATTAAAAATGGGCACAAGGCTCCGCATCGCCTGCGGTTGCTGGGAGAAATGAAGGTGACTGCGTGTAAAATACCAGACATAAAGTATGTGAAAAGTAAAGGGCGCCTAGCAGGGTAAACGTTTGTTAATTAACCTGACTAACCTTTATTTGGTGCACTCAAACATTTACTGATCACCTACTGTGTTTCAGCGCTGGGAGGAGAACCGGGTGGAGAACCCTCTCCCGGGTGGAAAACCCTCACGTGCGGCCCGAGAGCCTTGTCCCGCGGGCAGTCTCAGGACTGGCTCCGCCGAAGAGAAAACCCCGCCCACAGCCCTTGCGATCTCGTTAGCGATTGGGCCGGGACCATCCCGCAGGCATTCTGGTTGCTAGGCTCGGGAGGTGGGGACCTAGGTTGCGCCTGCGCAGGTTGAGGGCGAAGATGTTTTCCGGTCGGGCGGGAGGAGGTGACGTGAGAAGCGGTGGCAAGCGGAGGCGTCCTGTAGCTCAGGTGACGTTGTATCTGTGGGCCCTAGGACTGCGTCACAAGTCGGCGACTGAGCTTTGGCGTTGGTGGCCGAGGCAGCGAAGGCGGCAGCGGCGGCGACAGCTCTGGGGTTTGCGTCTCGGGGTGTGTCGGCCGCCGCTGCTGCTTGGGCCTGGTATGTACAAATGGCTGGTTAGGATTCTCGGCACCATTTTCCGTTTCTGTGATCGGCCGGTGCCTCCTGCCCGGGCCCTCCTGAAGAGGCGGCGCTCGAACAGGTGAGAGGAGAGGGGCCCGAGCGCCGGCCTGGCTGTTCCCCTCCCCCACCCCGGGCTCGGCCGGCATAGCGCTGATCCGGGCCTGGCTGGCGGGCCCCGCTCGGCAGAAACAGGTAGCTGGGCGGAGGCGGTAGAGGTGCGTGTCGCGGATGCCCTGGTGACGTAGTAGCTCCTCCGCGCTGTGCAGATGCGAATCCTGATGATGGAAGGAGCTAGTGGTCGGTGATGGTTAGGATCTCTCTTGTCAGAGTCCAAGCTGGTTGCTGTCAACAAATGGGGCTGTATCATATTTTGCTGCTCTTAGGTTGAAAACTGAAAATTGAAGGAATACTGTCTTTGTGTGGCTCCTGTTTACAAGGCACACTCCCAAGTGTCATCTGTGCTCAATAAGTGCGGTTAAGCTTGCCCAAAGCCCTTTCGATTACACTTACTGTTCTCTTAGCACCAAGAGACAGCAGCTGTCTTGTTTTGAAACAACTGTCAAACTGTGTGTGTGTGTATGTGTGTGTGTGTGTGTGTTTTGCTGGGGAGGGAGAGTGATTCTGTGCTTTAGAATTAGTGTATGAGAAAAAAAAAGTAGGTACTTCATTTCTTTAAAAAGATCACTAGTCTGTACTCTAAAATTCAGTTAAAATTTTTGGGAAACTAAAAGTTGTTCTCAGCATTTATCTGTTGGTTTGTCCCATTTCATAGTGTCTACCCCCTTCCCTAAGAATTAACCTAGAGAATAAAGTACCATACCAATTCTATACATAACCTCCCAACTTTTAATGATCAAGGGTTAATTTCATTTTTTTTATTAAGCCTCAAGATCATTGGAGGATGGTTTCTTGGAGCTTGAGAAAACAAGATGATTACTTAATGTATGAGTCTGAGAATTCAGATCATTGATGAATTGGCTGTGAGCTAAATTCCATCATGTGTTCCAGAGAGGGCAAGGTTTTAACGTATTCTTTCTACCTTTCTGTAGGGTTGATATAAGGATCATTTGACAACAAGTTGTAAAGTACCTAGAATGATGCTTAGGGTATATAAGGGTAGTGTTTGTATATTCTGACCCAAGGGCCTTGTGCAGAGGCTGGTGTGTGATAGGCACTTGGTACATATTTATTGAATAAGGAAATGTGAATTTCCTCTCCCCTGTTCTTTATTTTTACTGCGAATCTCTGCTGGTCAGGGAAATAGTGGCTTGTAGGTCAAACTCCTGGTCTTTACCACATCCTTTATCTAAAACAACTCTTTTAAATGTAAGCCATTTTTCAGTCCAGATGAAGATAGGAAGTCTTGTTGGGATGTTTAAAGTTATGAACTGAATGGTATTCTCCTGGGATTTATTCTGTTCAGTTTTTTGTAAATATGATCATTCATAATCATCTTTAGAAAGATGATTATACCATGAACTTTTAACATTCTTGAGGTATAGGTCCAAAAATTTCCTGAATTTCCAAATTCTTTGTTATCACTGTAATATAGTTTCCATGATAAAAATGAGGTTAAATATAACACCTTTTTCTGGCTGAGAACTATCTTTTGAGGCTTCTTGTATTGTCTACTTCTATCTGAGGTAGAAAGTGACTTTTTTTGGGGAGGGTGTCATCTTTCAAAAGGATATTATTTGTTCTTAAATCATTTCTGGAGAGAAAAGGAATAGCATGGGCCTAAGCTTTTACTTATATTCATTTACTAGTTGAGTGATTTCTGACCAGTTTCCTGTTTTTACTTTAGCCAGACTACAGATTATTATATAATAGGGAGTTTTGGATCTCATATAGTTGAAACCATAGTGTTACATCCTCAAATGATAAAGGCCTATTATAGCATAAACGTTAGTTGGATCTCATTTTATGACAAAGTGAATGGAAGGAGGTGTGTTGCATGAATAGTAAGCCTACTTGTAGGAGTGCATATGTGTGTATATGAATATATGCATATATATCTCTTTTCTCTTTTTTCAGCACTCTGCTTTCTACAGTGGACACTGATGAAATACCAGCCAAAAGACCGAGATTAGGTATTAAATATTAATTTTAAAAGTTAGTTTTTTAAATAAGAAAAGTTTATGTGTGGACAAAATTCAAAAGATAAAAAGTACATACAGTGAAAAGTAAGTCTCTTTCCTGTCCCTCTTCTACTCAGTTATCTTCACTAGAGGTAACCAGTGTTAGCAGAGACGTAAATATCTTTCCAGATAAATAAGCCTGTATGTTGAAAGTGCATTTCACATTTCCGAATCTTCCTATAAAGAAAAGGTGCTTTTTAAATGTGGGGGAGAAAACACTGTAAAAACTACTTCAAACTGAGTCGTCTAGTTCAGATAGCTGAGTGAACCACTGTAATCTGTTGCCTCAAATTGTTTACTTCCCTATATCTGAAGGGCTAGGCATTGCTTGGTAGAAGAGAATAAAACTAGATTAGAGTAAAGGGAAAAGGCACAGTGGAATACTATAGTAATATTTTCCTCTTTCTCAAAAATGCATGTGAATTTGAATCTACCTCCGGATGAGGTAGAGTGGACATGTCTGTGTTAAGACTTCATTTAAATCCAATGAGTGCTTATTGAGCCTGTCTTACTGTTGAGCAATGTGTTCTGTTCCACAGGAAATACAAAAATCAGTATGACAGGGTCTCTATTTTTAAGGACCTTAAAGTTGTAGGGGGTGTATGATTATATAGTGGGGGGTTTTAAGACAAGACATAAATAATACTAATGTCTATGAGGATATGATAAGTGATATAAGAAAGGTAGTTCTGTCCACTTTTCTTCTGGTTAAGAGTCTCAGTAGGGCTTCCCTGGTGGTGCAGTGGTTGGGGGTCTGCCTACCGATGCAGGGGACACGGGTTCGCGACCCGGTCCGGGAGGATCCTGCATGCCGCGGAGTGGCTGGGCCCGTGAGCCGTGGCCGCTGAGCCTGCGCGTCTGGAGCCTGTGCTCCGCAACGGGAGAGGCCGCAGCAGTGAGAGGCCCGCGTACCACACACACAAAAAAAAGAGTCTCAGTAAATATTTGATGAAGGATCTAATATGTGAAATGAGTCTTGAAGGATAGATAGGGTATTGACAGAGAGCAATAGGAAGGAAAAGCATTCTAGGCAGAGGGAACAGTATGGGAAATTGTGTAATTCAGGAAATAGCAAATAGAACTTAGTGAAAAAGTTGACCAAAGAGAGAGTTCAAAATACAGAGGGACTTTGAATGCCAGGAATTTATACTGAATTCATTAGGACAGTATTTCCCAAAGCACAGGATAGATACCAATTCAAGAAATAAATGATTTTAGGAGATACAACATTCATAGCATTAAGTATCATCTGAATTATGTTATAAACTAAAAATGTTGTATCCTTTTCAGTTATTTTAAATTTCTGATTATTTTAAGCAGAAAACATGTTGATTTAATGCTAGTATGTATTTAAAACTTGTCTAATACATGCTAATCTTCCCTTTTTTAACAGGCCCAGCTAGAACTTAATATTGTTGTTTTCATTTCTTCATAAGGCAAATAAGGTTGCTTTACATCAACAGTAGTAATATAAAGTTACCTTTCACAAATACATTTGTTTAGCAAAAAAAAGTGAGTCAATTTTATAGAAAAATATAAATAAACAGCTGTATGTGGTTAAAAACAGAAAGCAAAAAACTTTTGATGGTGGTATTAGAGAAGGTTCCTGAAATAATTCTGGTATGTTAAGGTTCTCTCCGTCCATGATTTCCATGAAATGTATATTAAGATTTTCTGACTAGAAACTATAGAAGGGAACCTAAGCCAAGGGGGAAGCAGTGGGTAGCAGAGATAATACTTCTGGTAGAGTGTGTAGAGATCTCTAGCAGTGCTGGCCAATAGAACTCTCTGAGATGATGGCTATTGAGCACCTGAAGTGGGGCTGTGCAACTGAGGAACTGAATTTAATTTTAATTAAATTTAAACTTAGGTAACTACCTGTGGATACTGGCTCCTATATTGGACAGTATGAGTCTGTTGGCTGCTTTGGAGACAAAAAAAGGAAGAGTGAAAAGAAGAAGCAGCTTAGAATTGCAGACTCATGATCTTACAGATGAAAGGGATCTGAAGCGATCTACTTAGTCTCAGCAAAATAAGATGGTCTTATCTTCATTTTACAGATGAGGTGGGCCTTCCTGCCTGCTTTTTTCTTTTAATCAATGAGCTCTTTTGACATAATTTTGGGGCATACTCAGATTTTGACAAAACTTATGGGAAAATAAATATCACAATACTTTTTGTGCGCACTTATGTTATTACGCATTTATGTTATTACGAGTACTTCCTGCCGTTTGGAGTCTGGATGCCAATCTGGATGATAAGCACCAATCCCTAAAGTTTCTTTTCTCCCATTTATAGCACAGTAGAATGTAAGTGATATCCCTCAACATTATTAGAGGGATAACCTGGAATTCTCTCCAGTTCCTAAAATGAGAAACAAGGCATTTGCAAATTTTGGTACTTCTAACTATAGTGACAGATTACTTCAAATTGGATTCTGCTTTACGCATCTTGCACATCTTTCTTGTTGTTTAAGTTATTCCCCTATCTTCCTGGAAAGTATTTTATATCTTATATGTTCTGGAGTGCTTGATGTTTAAAAGCCACCATTGCACTTTCAGGGTATTTTTCTCTAAAGCAGAATATGGTTAAGATGATGACCCTTTTATCTCAAACTAGAGCTTTAGAAAACCTTAATTAGGAAATAGAAAGGAAATTGTAGAAAACAAATCAGCAGTGTAGGAAGTGAGAAGTGCGTAGTGTGATAAAAGGAGGAAGTGGGGAAAGCATTGAAATCTACCCCTCCCCCTTATTTATTTGCTTACTTATTTTGTAATCTTTATTTTTGGTGGCAGGGAGGGGTGAGTCTGAGATCTTCCAACACATCTTCTCCAGTAGAGGCATAGCTTTGTTTCCTCCTTAGATGTTTAGGAGCCACATATCTTATACTTCACTAACTTCCATCCTGGATATAACCAAGGTAGTAAGTAGTTGTTTAGGACAGCTATATTGTTAACCTGCCTGAGAAGTAAGGACAAACCAGTGAGTAAATGGTAATGCTTCCTAGAATTCTGCCATACCTAGTAACTATATGTTCCAGGTTGTCTAAGTTATGCCCTTATGTCTCTAGAAAAGATTTATTTTACAGTATATATTTTGGGGAACTCATTGCTTAAAAGCTGTCATTTCAGGACTTTTTTTTGTGAATCAGTATGTGATTTGCTAAAATGATGGTTTCATGCTTTTGTAACCTCCTAGATATTTTACTAAAAAAAAAACCCCAAAATGCTAATGCTGGAATTACAGTTATTCAGATATGAGAAAAATTATTTTTACAGGTACCTTTTTCTCTCAATGGTTGAAGATAGGACTTCTAATAAAAATTGAGAGAGGCCTTTTCTAAGATATAATTTTTTTTTTTGCTAAAAGTTTAAGTACTCTATATATGTATATGTAATCTATATTACACTTTCTAGGTTGCTTTATTCACCAAGTGAAAAACAGTCTCTACAATGCTGCCAGCTTATTTGGATTCCCATTCCAGCTGACCACAAAGCCCATGGTGACTTCTGCTTGTAATGGAACACGGAATGTTGTCCCTTCAGGAGAGGTCAGTGGGGATAAGGCTTCACTGGGGCTACTGGTCTTTGTACTTAACCATTAAAGTTAAATTTTAGAAATATTCTCTTTTTAGGAATTAATATGTAGAATGACTTCTTTCCGAAATGTTCATGTCTTAATTAGCCTTGATATAGAGACCAAAAAAATGAAAGATTAAGAAATTGCACATTTAAAAAATATTTATAAGGAGCCTAATTACTAATACAGTTGACCTCTGAACAATGCTTGGGTTATGGGCCCCAACTCTCCACACAGTCAAAAACTCACATAGTTGGCCCTCCAGATCCTTGGTTCTGCATATCTGAGGTTCTGCATCCGTGGATTCCCAACCAGTAATCATGTAGTACACTAGTATTTACTGTTGAAAAAAATCCGCATTTAATTGGATCCACAGAGGTCAGACCCTTGTTGTTCAAGAGTCAGCTCTACATCTGGTTTTCTTGTTTAAGTATGTGTGAAGAATCTGGAATTGTTACTTTTTACATCATTTTGTGAGTCTTCACAAATTAAACCTTTGGTCTTATTGATGAAGTTTCTTCTGTGAGGTAACTAAATCATCACCAATAGAGTGATTTTTTTTTCATATTAAGACTTATTTAAATTCTAAGAGTGAATACAGAGATGATTCTTTTTGATTTTTTAGGTATTTTCGAACTCTTCATCTTCTGAACTGACAGATTCCGGATCCTGGAACAACATGCTGAAACTGGGTGAGGTGGTCAAGAACATTTCTGCTTCCCTACCTCCTCCTGCCTGTGTTCTCTGAGTTTTGGGAATGTGAAAGGAAAACACTGATTTGGCTTCAGATGAGAACACAGATATATTCTCCCTACCATTCTAAAAAGCAAATAGCTTTCCTTTAGTATTGTCTTTGAATTTACTGTTATGTTTCCTGTTTGCTTTATCAGTGTCTTTAATGTGACTTAGATCAGGGTTTATTTATTAAAAAGAAAAAAAAAAGTGTTACCTGAGAGCTTACTCTGTCAGACACTGTGCTAAGTTATCAGGAATAACAAAATAATAAAACCTTTAGTAGCAAAATAACAAAACAAAATAATAAAACCTTTAATAACAAAATAGCAAAATAACAACATAATAAAATAACAAACTCATAAAATCCTGCCTTTGATGGACATCATCTGATGGGGGAGCAACCTTAGGTTCCCAGTTCTCATGGTTTTGTGGATTAGGAACCTCTATATCATCCTTAGACCCCGAAATTGAATTGTAATTATTATATATACTATATAAAATGCTCTGGTGGGGAAAAATAGGAAGAAGCCAGAGTCCTGAAAATGATTGTGATCTCTGCCACACAGATAAGCTTGTAAAGTTTGAGAGGAAGGGGGAAAAAGAGCTTTTAGAGAAGTTGTGGGTTCAGAAAATTGACATATAGAGAGGATGGTAGATTTATCTTGTGCCTGAAGTACCAGCACTATATTTCTGTGGGTTTTTGTAGCCTAGTCAGAGAACCATGGGTATTCCTAGGGCAGATTTCTTATATAAAGAAATCCACAATCTCAAATCGGAAATGCTTGGAGATATGTTTGGGAATTCCACATTTTTTAGTTGTTTATTGAATATTATTTAAAAAACCCCAACAGGATTGAACATTGATTCAAGTCAGGTTTTACAAACAAATGAATGCAGGTCAGTTCATGTTTTGCTGCTACTGACTTAAGAAAAAACTTTGAGCTTTAGACCTCTTTTCATTTTGGAGTCCTCAGGGACTCCAAACCCCTGTAGTAGCTCCAGCAGATAATGTGGCTGATGAAAATTTTGTTACCCTTTTTTGAGGTATAGTAACCATCTCACAGGTAGGTATTAGAAGCTTCCAGGGAAATGTAGTAACAAAGCAGATTTTCATTTAAAAATACTTCTGTTTTCTTGAGGAGAAGAAACAGTTTGAAAAATTTACTCAATTTGATTAGATTACAGAGTTTATAATCATTGAGTTCTTCATGCCTTTTGTTGGCCCCAGCAAGCAAAACTAGTAAAGCTTTCCTGTGAATTGTTACTACTTACCTGAGAGCAAAGACAGACTAAGCTTTTCCTTTAACTTTTACAAAATGTGTGCTAGAAAGTAATAGAATTTGAAAAAATAAGATATTTAGTTCTACAGTATAGACTGCTCACAGATTTTCTTTTTTTTTAATTTAATTTATTTGTGGCTGCGTTGGGTCTTTGTTGCTGCAAGCAGGCTTTCTCTAGTTGCGGCGAGTGGGGGCTATTCTTTGTTGTGCTGTGTGGGCTTCTCATTTCGGTGGCTGTTCTTGTTGCAGAGCATGGGCTCTAGGTGCGTGGGCTTCAGTAGTTGTGGCATGAGGCCTCAGTAGTTGTGGCTCACGGGCTCTAGAGCGTAGGCTCTGTAGTTGTGGCACACGGGCTTAGCTGCTCCACAGCATGTGGGATCTTCCCGGACCAGGGCTCCAACCTGTGTCCCCTCCATTGGCAGATGGATTCTTAACCACTGTGCCACCAGGGAAGTCCAGATTTTCTTTTCTAATGCAGACTGTTCACAGGTTTTTTTGTGTGTGTTTTTTGTTTTTCTTTTACAATTACAAATGGTTTTCAAAAATAGGTAATAAATCTCCTAATGGAATAAGTGACTATCCAAAGATCAGAGTGACAGTAACTCGAGATCAGCCACGCAGAGTCCTGCCTTCCTTTGGGTAAGTGTTAAGTTCTGCCTTTCTGTAAATGGAAACTTAGTAATTTTTAGGTCCTCACTCTTGCTAGGCATTCTTACTTTTATTCTATTATGTAATCTTGTTAAGTAACTACTCTGAGGTTAGTAACTTGCCAAATATCATACAGGTGGTGAGAGACGTACTCAAGTGTGTGTTACTTTTTCTATCATATGCCTATATATCATATGCCTATATAATCTGATTTTGAAAACCTTTAATTTTTAAAATTATTTTTAATTTTTATTTTTTTGGCCTCACCATGTAGCTTGCGGGATCTTAGTTCCCTGACCAGGGGTTGAACCCAGGCCCTCGACAGTGAAAGCACTGGACTGCCAGGGAATGCCCTTTAAAACCTTTTAAAAAAGAATTGTCACTCACTTCTAAACTTTTTTTTGAAGTATAATATGCATTCAGAACAGTGCAGAAATCATGTATACAATGAACTGTTATTATTTTATTAGTAATTTTCTTCTCTCTGTGTTCCCACTTTCTGGAACTTCTGTTGCTTGGATATTGGACCCTATGGATTGATCTAATTTAATTTTTGTATATATTCTCTTTTGTTTTTGTCCTTACCCTTTTTTTAAAAAAATGTTCTACCACTGAGATAAACATATATGTATACTTTTGTGGGTTTTTTTGGCTTCATAGTTTTTAAGTTGTAAGCATCCTCCCACTTCCTATTCCCCATGGCTTTTTCTTTCTCCAACCATCGAATTCTTATTATAGAGATACAATATCTTTTCTTATCTCTCTAAAGCTGTTAATTATTTTAAAATTTCTTCTCCTCCTTGCTTTGTCTGCTTCCTTTGAGTTACTCCTCCCCCTTTGGTTTATTTTGGTTTTATCTTTCTTACGAGTTCTTATTCAAATACCTGGTAATCCTTGGCTGTCCACTCATGTTTGAAAATGAGACACTAACTATAAAAAGTAAGGCTCCCTGGAGGTGGCTAAATGGCTGATTGTAGGATTAGGAGAGATAAAGTAAAAAATGATTGTGGAATGTCCTGTGCCAGCAATTAAAGGAGCCCTAAAAACCTGGGGACATTATCAACATGACACAGGAGGAAACTTGAAGGGGCTTTCACTGGCCAGTTGGGGACAATTTAAGTATCAGATGAATAAAGACAAGAATACACATGTTAATAAATAAATACATAGTGTGGGAGGAAAAGGTCTTTATAGTAGAATGCCAGCTAGTAAGTGTAGAAGGAATGATGGAATTAGAAAAATCACCATCTTTTAACTGTCTCAGTAATAACTGATATATACAGGAATTGTCAGTTGAGCTAAAACTAGTAAGTAAAAGTTTGATGAAGTATGGAATATTTACATAAACTCAGAATTTTTCCCCACAAATGACTTACTAATTATAAAGGGAAAAATAGTAACTTCAGAGTGGAGAAACCTGCCTGACGCCACCTTAACCAAAGGATCAAAGTTTAAATCACCCAGAGTGGGCAAACTCACATCCTGGCCTCCAGATACATTGCACTGAACAGGACATCATCACCTAATGTAGTATTTCTGAAAAGATCAATAATCTGAATGTAATTATGAGAAAACTGGTTAAGCTGAAACTAAGGTTAATTCTACAATCAGGCTTATACTCTTCATTTTACTCTTCATTCATACTCCTCTTTAACCTGTGATTATTTAGAAGGGTAGAATTATATTGTTTAATTTCCAGATACTTGGGGCTTTCCAGATATCTTTCTGTTACTGATTTCTAGTTTAATTTCATTATGGTCAGAGAATATACTTAGTACGATTTCAGTCCTTTTAAATTTGTTAACATTTGTTTATGTCCTAGAATATATTCAGTCTGGATATTCCATGTTCGTTGAAAAGAATGTGTATTCTGCTATTGTTGGGTGGAGTGTTCTGTAAATATCTTATTAATAGTTTGCTGATAATGTTTTACAGATCTTATTGATTTTCTGTCTACTTTTTTATTGGTTGATGAGTATAGAGTGTTGATGTTTCCTACTGTAATTGTGGACTTGACTATTTCTCTCATCCAGTTATGTCAGTTTTTGCTTCATGTACAGTATTTTGAAACTCTGTAGGTGAATACATTTGACCTAGATTCACCAGTTGTTATCATTTTTCCAGTTTGCTTTATCATTCTCTGTTATATGTACATAATATTTTTTTCTGAATCATTTGAGAGTAAGTCTTAGACTCAGGCCCCTTTAATCATAAGTACTTGAGTGTGTTTATTTCTCAGAATGAGGACATTCACTTACATAACCACAGATTACCAAAATCAGAAAATTTAACATTGATATAGTACTATTATATAATCTTATTTAAATTTCTCTATTATAGAGATTCTTTTTTTCTGGCCCACAATTCAGGGCAGGATCATGTATTATATTTAATTTTCATGTCTCTTTGATCTCCTTTAATCTGGAACAACGCCTCAGCCTCTCTTTGTCTGTAATAGCATGAATATTTTTAAAGAGTACAAAGCATTGCTTTTGTAGAATCCCTTAATTTTGTCTGATGTTTACTCATGATTTATTTTAGATTATGCAAATTTTTTGGTAAAAATACTGCATATGTGATGTGTCCTTTCTTAAACCTCACATCAAGAGAGGTATGATGTCAGTTTGTTCCATTATCGGTAATGCCAAGAGAGGCAGGCTCTATCAACCAGCAACAGTGACTAGGTGAGGGCTTCATGGCTTTGCATTCTTTAGCATTTATTAATTTAGTATTCATTAATTTAGTATTCAGCAGATACTGATTGAGTGCCTTTTGGCTTAGATCATGTACCAGGATACGGTGGTGGAAGGATGAAATCTCTGTTTTCATGGACTTTAAAGTTTAGTGTGGGATGCAGTCCCACAGTGGCACCAATAATTAATCAATCACACCAATAGTTAACTTCAATGGTGCCAAATGACTAAAGGAAAAGTGTAGTACCAGAGGAGGGTATGTTGTGTAATAGCGAGCTAAGCCAGGGTTGGAGTTGGAAAATTGGGCATGAGGAAAAAGGCAAAGGCTTTCATGTGGAAGCCCTGGTGACTGGGAATAGACATTCCATAGCAGAATTCTGGGGTGCCCTCTGCTCTAGAGATCTAATTTTTGTGAATGGTGGTTGTCTGATTTGCCAGGAGCAAGCTTAACCTGAGACAGCTTAATCACAGGATTGTCTGGAGCTTAAATTCCAGCAATTTAAGCCGTTTGGGAATAACTTTTTCTTTTTTTTTTCCTCTCAGTTTTACTTTGAGCTCAGAAGCCTATAATAGAAGACCAGGTGGCCGTCGCCATAGCAAAGGCAATCTGGAGAGTTCCTTAACGTGGAAGCCTCAGGAACAGGTTGTAACAGAGATGATTTCTGAAGAGGGTGGCAAGGGTCTGAGGCGTCCCCGTTGTACTGTGGAGGAGGTAAGCCCTTTTAGCCTGATCTCTTTTAAAAGCAATTTTAGGAATTCGGGTGGGGTGGGGATAAATAGTATATGTTCTGTGGTACAAAATACAAAAGGTATAAATGGGTGTACAGGGACTGTAAATTTCCCAGTCTCCCTTCTATATCTGGCCCCTATTTGACTCCAATGCTTATATGTATTCTTCTGTATATATGTAGTCAATTTTCAGGTAAAGGAAAGAAAAAGGAATCATATTAGGAAAAGGTACAATTATAGATTCTTTCTCTTTGGGTGCCTGAATTATTCTAACTTGTTTCTTGTATAAGCTGTAATAACTGTGACTAAGTAAGGGAAGTAAATGGTGTACATGTCTGCTTTTTCCTTCCATTTTTAGGGCACCTAGCATGATGTCTTCATCAACAATCTTCCCTTCCCTCTTGAAGTCTTCACTTATTCCAGGAGAATTTAGAACTATTCCTGTCTCTGGCATTTCCCCCGGACCATCACCTATTGCAATTTGCTAGATGGTTTTCTGAGCCACTTGGCTTAGTTCATCAAAGAAATGTTTATTTGGGTCCCGGGTGCTCTGCCAGTTTTCAGCAATTCAGAATTGAATAAAATATGGTCCCTGTTCTCTAGGAGCTTATACATTAATTGTTGTAATCAGCAAGCAAGTAGGCAGAGAAAGGAATGGACTGCAGCCCTGGAGGGGATTTTAAGGAGAGGTATTAAAGTAGGCTTCAGTACCTCCTAGATAAGAAATAAGGGACGGGACTGAGCAGATATGTATGGGGTATACACAGGCCATATTCTAGAAACATTAGAAGGTAGTATTAGCAAGGATATACTTACTGGTTAAGTGTGATATAAGGTTAGATGGAAGAGCCTGAGTCCCAGATTTCAATCTTGGATAAATATGTGTCACTGACCAGGATACCCTATGTGTTTAGGGGAAGGTGATGACTTCAGTTATGGACATTGTTTAAAGTGCCTGTGAAACACGCAAGAAGACCTGTCCCGTAGACTTTTGGATATATGGGAGTTTTGAGAAGAAGGCAAGCTTAGGGACACATTGCTGAATCTTCTGCATATTGGTGTTAGATAAATCAAGGGAGCTGAAGAGATTATTCAGGGAGAGTATGTACTGTGAGAAAAGATAATGGGCAGAACCATCGACATTTACAGGGAGGCAGAAGAAATAATCTTCAGTGGAGACTGAGAAGATAAGAAGAAGTTAGGAGAGGGGCTTCCCTGGTGGTCCAGTAGTAAAGAATCCGCCTTCCAATGCAGGGGATGCAGGTTCGATCCCTGGTTGGGGAACTAAGAACCCACATCCTGCGGGGCAACTAAACCCATGCACCACAACTACTGAGCTTTTGCGCCTCAATGGGAGCACCTGTGTGCTACAAACTACAGAGTCCACGCGCCCTGGAGCCCACACGCCAGAGCTAGAGAGAAGCTTGCGTGCCGCAACAAAAGATCCCATGTGCCTCATCAAAGATCTCGCGTGCCACAACTAAGACCCGACACAGCTAAAAAAATAAAGAAAATAAATAAATATTTAAAAAAAAAAAGAAATCAGGAAAGTGTATTGTCCAGGAAGGCAAGGCGAGGTTAGCAGGGTGAGATGCTGGAGAGAGAGGTCAATTGACAGAAGAGCTGAAAATGTGTCCATTGGATCTGGCCATAGAGGGTCGTTAGTGACTTTGGTAAGACCAGTTCTGTTTCGGAAGCTGAATGTTCTGAATATGCAAGTGGATTATTTCTGCTGAGTTTTTTGTGGTTTACCCAGTTTCACTGTCAAAAACTCAGATGCTATCAAGGTCTAGCAGATAATGTAAATGAGTGAAATGGGCTGGAGTGAATAGGTGACCAAAGGGAATAAATAGTCTTACATAGCTCCAGATTGTTGATACAGTGTTTCAAAAGAGACCAGATGTTACTGGATTTTTCTTTTTAATTTATAAAGTTGGTAATTAAAGGAATTAAAAGAACACTAAAATACAAAAACACTGTGCTGGCGAATGAAACACATCTATGAGCTGCATTTGACCTCTTAGTCTTTGTTTATGATTTAATTATAGGTTTGATGTGCTGGTAGTTATCTAAATGCTTTCTTTTATTTAGGGTGTTCAAAAAGAGGAGAGAGAGAAATACCGAAGGTTATTGGAGCGACTTAAAGAAGGTGGTCATGGAAACACTGTTCCTCCTGTTACTTCAACTCATCATAGGTAAAGATGCGTTACCAAGATCAATGCTTTGCCAGACATCTTTTTCCTTATTTTTGGAGAAGGGATGGGTGGGAAGGGCTTTGTTGAAAAAAGAGATTAATACTGAGAGAGTGAGCCCTGTAATTTGTCTGTACTGATGGATTATATAGAACAGTGGTTTTACAAAATAGAATTTTCTGTTAGCTTTTGTTCAAGTGAACTCTTACATAAAACTCTGACACAGAAAAGTGGATTCACTGGTTGAAGTCAGGTTCCCAGGGAGCAGAGAGTTTTTTCAACCTCCCCAACACAAGTTTCTCATGACCTCTGTCTTCCTCTCTTTTTCCCCCTCATCTCCCCCGCTCTTCCCTCCCTTCATCTCCTCCCACCCAGCCCCCACCCCCACCCCTGCCACGTACACATAGTCTCTGAGGCATCCTAGTGGATGCATCTTAGCACAGTCGGAAATCTTCCACTCTAGAGACAAGGTTAAACTCATCCCAGGTCATAAGAAGTTTTCCTTACAAGACTGCTTGTTAATTAACTGTGCTGAGTTGACCAAACAGATGAGAATGGCAGAAGGAATTGATGTCTGGGCTTTTATTTCCCTGTAAACAAGGGGACAAAAAATATGTGAGCTCAGGTTTGAGGTCTACTTGATAATTCTAACAAGCGGTGTGAGAATACACAGAGGGGAGTCCCAGAAATTATGTAACAGTAAGTTGAAGGTGAAGAAGTCACGAGACTGTCTAGCTTGTTGAATGCAGAAATAACAAGAATTTTAACTTTGGGAATTTTCACTTTGGTTGTGAACTTTAAAAAGAAATTCAGGGACTTCCCTGGTGGCGTAGTGGTTAAGAATCTGCCTGCCAATGCAGGGAACATGGGTTCAAGCCCTGGTCCGGAAAGATCCCACATGCCATGGAGCAACTAAGCCCGTGCGCCACAACTACTGAGCCTGTGCTCTAGAGTCCGTGAGCCACAACTACTGAGCCCTTGTGCCACAACTACTGAAGCCCGCGTGCCTAGAGCCTGTGCTCCGCAACAAGAGAAGCCACCGCAATGAGAAGCCCGCGCACCGCATTGAAGAGTAGCCCCTGCTCACTGCAACTAGAGAAAGCCCACGCCCAGCAACGAAAACCAAACACAGCCAAAAGATAGATAAAGAAATTTATTTAAAAAGAAATTCAGTTTAGTCAATCAGAATGTTCATATTTTTTTCCATTTTGACTAGCCACTGTTGGAAGCAGCAGTATACTTCATGAACTATTGGTTTTGTCATGTCAGCAAAATCCTCAAACTATTTTGCTTATTATGTTTTTTTGGTTGTTCTTTTTCTTCTTATGTTCTTTTAATGTGTTGTTTTGGGATCCATTTCAGTATATCGTTTAAAATTTTTCATCTTTTAACTTGGGTGTTATCATGCTGAGATTTTTTCAGTCAAGGTGGTGCTGGGGATTGAGAACATCCACTTTTATAATGGAGAAACTGGAGGTTAGGTAACTTGGCTGGAATATTAGAATCAGGATTAGACTCCTTTTATCCTAGTCCCAGATGATGCTATGTTGCACCCTTTCTCTTGTAATTTGACGTTTCTGGGTTATCAATAACTCCTGTTTGGAGAAGCTTACCAGAAAGAGATAATGAATACTTATAATAGATTTTCCTTTTGTATCTGATCTTCTTCACTTTTTGTGTTTCTAAGTTCTCAAAGAAGTCAGATGGACACATTAAAGACCAAAGGCTGGGGGCAAGAGCAAAGTCATGGAGTCAAAACAACTCAGTTTGTTCCAAAACAATGTGAGTTCCCAGATTTAGCTCTATCTTAATAGTCTTAATATATTGAACTTAGTTCAAGTGCATATAAAATTGAAAAATGACATACTAGTAAAAGATGGTGTACCAAACTTTAAAACATTATCAGACCCCAGGGCATTGATGGGGTACTACCAGTACCAGTAGTTTATTAAAAATGCTATTTCAAAATAAAGCCAATTTATAAAATACCTCTTGATTATTATTCCTAGCTTCTATATCGTAGTGTATATTTTGTGAGCCTAAAATTAATTTCTTTGTATTCCTTATATTAATTTCCTTGTATTTCTCCACTTGCTGTTCACTAAATGACACTAAATGATAGCTTACCAGATGAGCAGATATTAGTCAGTTTACACTAAAGATAATACTTAAAGGAGAAAGAGATTTATGCGTTTGTAAGCAAATTAATTTGTATGGAGGCTAATGTCTTTGGAACCCATTTTAGCATTTCAGTGTAAATTAATATCTTGATACTTTGGAAACCGTAAATTGAAATTCCAGCTATATGATTGATTAATAAAGGAAATGCTTTTTTTTCTTTTTTTTTATCATTCTCACAGATAGAGTTGTTGAAACAAGGGGACCTCTATGTTCAGTGAGAAGTGAAAAGAGGTACATGGTTCAGTTTATTCTAAGTTTTCTTTGACATATTATTTTCTTTTTTTTTTTAACATCTTTATTGGGGTATAATTGCTTTACTATGGTGTGTTAGTTTCTGCTTTATAACAAAGTGAATCAGTTATACATATACATATGTTCCCATATCTCTTCCCTCTTGCATCTCCCTCCCTCCCACCCTCCCTATCCCACCCCTCCAGGTGGTCACAAAGCACCGAGCTGATCTCCGTGTGCTATGCGGCTGCTTCCCACTAGCTATCTACCTTACGTTTGGTAGTGTATATATGTCCATGCCTCTCTCTCGCTTTGTCACAGCTCACCATTCCCCCTCCCCATATCCTCAAGTCCATTCTCTAGTAGGTCTGTGTCTTTATTCCTGTCTTACCCCTAGGTTCTTCATGACATTTCTTTTTTCTTAAATTACATATATATATGTTAGCATACGGTATTTGTCTCTCTCTTTCTGACTTACTTCACTCTGTATGACAGACTCTAGGTGTATCCACCTCATTACAAATAGCTCAATTTCGTTTCTTTTTATGGCTGAGTAATATTCCATTGTATATATGTGCCACATCTTTATCCATTCATCTGATGATGGACACTTAGGTTGTTTCCACCTCTGGGCTATTGTAAATAGAGCTGCAATGAACATTTTGGTACATGACTCTTTTTGAATTTTGGTTTTCTCGGTATATGCCCAGTAGTGGGTTTGCTGGGTCATATGGTAGTTCTATTTGTAGTTTTTTAAGGAACCTCCATACTGTTCTCCACAGTGGCTGTACCAATTCACATTCCCACCAGCAGTGTAAGAGTGTTCCCTTTTCTCCACACCCTCTCCAGCACTGTTTCTAGATTTTTTGATGATGGCCATTCTGATTGGTGTGAGATGATATCTCATTGTAGTTTTGATTTGCATTTCTCTAATGATTAATGATGTTGAGCATTCTTTCATGTGTTTGTTGGCAGTCTGTATATCTTCTTTGGAGAAACGTCTATTTAGGTCTTCTGCCCATTTTTGGATTGGGTTGTTTGTTTTTTTGCTATTGAGCTGCATGAGCTGCTTGTAAATTTTGGAAATAAATCCTTTGTCAGTTGCTTCATTTGCAAATATTTTCTCCCATTCTGAGGGTTGTCTTTTGGTCTTGTTTATGGTTTCCTTTGCTGTGCAAAAGCTTTTAAGTTTCATTAGGTCCCATTTGTTTATTTTTGTTTTTATTTCTATTTCTCTAGGAGGTGGGTCAAAAAGGATCTTGCTGTGATTTATGTCATAGAGTGTTCTGCCTATGTTTTCCTCTAAGAGTTTGATAGTGTCTGGCCTTACATTTAGGTCTTTAATCCATTTTGAGCTTATTTTTGTGTATGGTGTTAGGGAGTGATCTAATCTCATACTTTTACATGTAGCTGTCCAGTTTCCCCAGCACCACTTATTGAAGAGGCTGTCCTCTCTCCACCATACATTCCTGCCTCCTTTATCAAAGATGAGGTGACCATATGTGCGTGGGTTTATCTCTGGGCTTTCTATCCTGTTCCATTGATCTTTCTGTTTTTGTGCCAGTACCATACTGTCTTGATTACTGTAGCTTTGTAGTATAGTCTGAAGTCAGGGAGCCTGATTCCTCCAGCTCCATTTTTCGTACTTAGGATTGCTTTGGCTATTCGGGGTCTTTTGTGTTTCCATACAAATTGTGAAATTTTTTGTTCTAGTTCTGTGAAAAATGCCAGTGGTAGTTTGATAGGGATTGCATTGAATCTGTAGATTGCTTTGGGTAGTAGAGTCATTTTCACAATGTTGATTATTCCAATCCAAGAACATGGTATATCTCTCCATCTATTGACATATTATTTTCTTACTTTATAAACTATATTTATGAGTAACCATGTCTGAGGAATTGTGAACTCTTCTCAGCTCTGGTAGCTGGTCAGCATATGTGGGTACATAGGTAGCTCTTGTGTCAGATGTCCACCCTAGCTTGGGAGGGTGCCCTTCTCCCCTAGGCATTAGAGGTTGGGAGGCATAGGTACTGCTTAGATAAGAGCGTGGGTGTGGTGGGCATCTCTGGTGGTCAGCATCTCTAGTATATGAACAGTGAAGGCAGTTCTGTGTGCCTTAGGATTTTGGATGTTGGTTCATTTATAGTAGAGTTTGGTAAACTATGGCCCATGGACCAAATCTGGTCCACCTGCCTGTTTTTGTAAGTAAAGTTTTATTGGACACAGTCATACTCATTCATTTACATACTACTTTTGGCCACTTTTAAACTACAATGCAAGTTGAGAAGATGTGACAAAAACCATAAGACCTGCAAAGCTAAGATATTTACTATTTGATCCTTTTTAGAAAAATTTTGCTAACCTTTGGTTTAGAGGACTATATAAACTCAAGGCAATATTTGTTTACAATTATTAAATCTTCTTTCTGAAACTAGTTTAATATGTATCAGATTACAGTCATCCAGTCTGTAATCTCTCACTTTTTTTCCTCAGGTGTTCAAAGGGGAAACTTTCTGATACAGAGAAGACACTTGGAATCAGACTAGAAAATGAAGGTGTAAGTAGAAACCCTAGTTAAATTTTATGTCTTTTACTCTTTCACCTGACTTATGTTAAAATTTTGGGCCCATGAAAAATAAGAAAGATACGATATACGTTACTTTGATTTCTAATTCCATTGTTTTCTTTGAAGAAGCAGCAGGCATTGAGGATACACACCTTTGGCTTTCTTCTGAGTGCAAGATTTTTATCTCTGTGCTATCGTGACCTTTGTAAGAGAGACTAACTTGCCTCCATCCCAACCCTTATCTGTGTTGCCTGGCTTCTTTTGGAGAATTTTTTAAAACCATACATCTTTAGGGAAAATGGTTGTTCGGCACTTTTCAGATTCAAGATTTCATATTTATTTGAAAATATTACCACTCTTCTGCTTAATTGGATTTTACATTTTCTATATAAGTATCAGAATAAGAAGTGTCCCAATGATCTCCATAGCAATACCAGCATTTTAAATAATAGTGGCAAAGTGTTTACTAAGCACTCCACATCCAAAAGAATTATATTCCTAAACTAAATGCAAATTTGAAGTTTTAGATTATTTCATATTTTAGGTAATAGAAATACCAAAGTTTAGGGAACTGCTTTGTGTTAAGTATCAGTCTGATCAAGATTCTCTTTTCCCATTTGATATCTTCATAAGAACTAGTCTTAAGGCTAAGTCATAGTCTTAAGTCATGATCTTAAGTCCTAAGTCTTAGATTGTTCCCTTCTCTAATGTATTTGTTACCTGGCTAAAGACTACATCCTGCTTCTATCCTTGCTGAACCTGAAGGCATTGCGATCTGGGACCATGTGGAAGGGCCAGCAGCTACTGGTTTCCTAGGACCAATATACCTGGCAGTTAGCTAGAGTAAAGAGCACTGGCTACGTGTGTTGAGAGTGTAGCTCTAGTCCAATGCTCTATTTCTTTTTTTTTTTTTTTGGTACGCGGGCCTCTCATTGTTGTGGCCTCTCCCGTTGCGGAGCACAGGCTCCGGACACG
Source organism: Leucopleurus acutus (assembly GCF_964270905.1). Lineage (NCBI taxonomy): Eukaryota > Metazoa > Chordata > Mammalia > Artiodactyla > Delphinidae > Leucopleurus > Leucopleurus acutus. Next base: position 81,987,156 of record NC_139147.1, on the reverse strand, counting down.
CAGGCTCAGCAGCCATGGCTCATGGGCCCAGCCGCTCCGTGGCATGTGGGATCTTCCCGGACCGGGGCACGAACCCATGTCCCCTGCATCAGCAGGCGGACTCTCAACCACTGCTCCACCAGGGAAGCCCCCAATGCTCTATTTCTAAATAAATTTCCTAATTTTAGATAAATTTGCCTACCAGATGACTTAAGTTCAGTATTAACAGTTATGTAGAGTCATGATAAGGAAAGATTCTTATCAGAGTTTCTGGGATGCTGGCAAAATTCTGTTTATTGACCTGAATGGTGGTTACATAGGTGTTAATATTACAAAAATTAAGTGGCACATTAATGTTTTGTGCATTTTTCTATAATATATAATTACTTATTTAAAAGGATGAAGTAGAACAAGTTTACTTGGTATAAGGATAGAAGTGGTTTATTTTGAGTGGTGGGATTATGGGTCATATTTTTTGTTTTTTTAAAGCTTTTCAAAATGTCTTTTAACTATATTATTTTTAATTGAAATAAGAAAACTGAAAATACTTTTCTTGCTATCTCCAGGGAAAACAAATGTTCTGCTTCATGGTTTATAACTGAGGTGTCCTGTTGTGAGCCTTAGGTCTTGAACCATTTTTGTTCCCTCTTCCAGGGACAGGCAGATATGCTTAATCTACTTTACTCATTTGGGGATTTACTAATTCTCTTTTCTTTCAAGATAATGGTGCTGTTTTATATTTCATGTGTTACGTATGTTTATACGTGCAAGTATCAAACATGTCAGTAGAATATGGGAACTTTTTTGATCAGAGGAGGGGACTCCAGCTGGAACCTGACTTATCTGAAGAGGTGTCAGCCCGACTGCGCCTGGGCAGTGGAAGCAATGGCTTACTCAGGAGGAAGATGTCAATACTTGAGACAAAAGAAAAAAATTGCTCAAGCAAAGAGAGGGATAAAAGGACAGATGATCTTCTTGAACTTACAGAGGTATTGTTTCTTGTTTCTTGTGTTGATCAGAATAAGAGGCATGTTTTTAAATAACCTCAGTTATTTAAGACTTGAGTGAATGTTTTGTTTTGAAGAGTTTCTCCAGGCTAGGGAATGTATGTATGAAGGAAATCATGCCCAAGGGCTGGTCAGTCACTGGCTACACTGATCATTAGTGATCTGTGAAAGTGGCCTAAGGAATTAGATTAATTTCAGCAAATGTGAGTAGACAGGATTGTCACATATCTTGGAATATAATGGGTTCTTTTTAGATTCTTTTTCTAAACTTAAAATATTTTGAGTTACACTGTATGGGTTTGACATTAGGAAGGAGTTCATTGCAGTTCTTTTTTTTTTTTTTTTTTTTCTTTCTTTTTTTTTTTAAACATTTAATTTTATTTGTTTATTTTTGGCCAAGATGCATGGCCTGTGGGATCCCAGTTCCCCAACCAGGGATCGAACCCAGGCCCAGGCAGTGAAAGCACCAAGTCCCAACCACTGGACTGCCAGGGAACTCCCCTTCATTGAGGTTTTTGTTAAGCGATTATGGTTCACTAAAATGTCCCTTTCAATGATTACTGTATTTGAAACGTTTCTGTAAGTAAAAACTTATAGAAAACAAGGAAATGAAGGTAGTTAAAAATTCTCATTTTAAAGGTGAGCCCACATCTTGACTCCTCCATTGTTGTGGTAGTCAGTCCTATTCAGTGAATATTTATTGAGCACTTACTATATGTTGGACATGCAGGTGGAGAGAGAGAGAGCCATAAAATTACAAAATTGTGTTTAGTGGGGGGGAGCAGTATTGAAAATATTTGGATGAAATAACTTCTATTTGGTTTATAGATTCAGGCTTATAGCTTAAATATGCATTTCTCTTTGTAATTCTTTAGAATGATGCCATCTATTCAATAAGGTCTCAGTTGCTAGACTGCTGCCTAGTTTTCTAGTTTCTGCTTACTCTCTTCATGTCAAAAGTAGATAGAATGATCTCTTTGATTCCTAATTTTATTACTTTGATGTTTTAAAATAAAAGTTCAGGAGGTAGATAAGGAAAGTATGAAAATGCTTTTATAGTATTGTGAAAGGAGCAAAGGCTAAGGAGTGAGACACTCCGGTGTTCAAATCTTGGCTCTGCCTTTTAATCACTATATGACTTTGACCATGTAACCAAAATTCTCTGAGCTTTACCTCTTCTATAAAATGGTGATAATACTTTCCCCACAAGCAGGGATTAATGGTGTGCTTCAAGCATCTGGTACATGTTTGGCTCATGTATCCCACATGGTAGTGGGATAATTGAGAGTATACTTTAAATATTATTATCAAATTATTGTTTTTAGAAGTTAATAATTGAACTAGCATTTTTTATAACCATTAGTAGTAAGATTGCTTTGTGCTCCTAAATTGAAATTCTTTCCTACTTCAATTTAGTAGGTCTTTGATGATCTGTTTTTCTTAAGGGTCAGGTATTACAGAGATGAAAAGCTTTTTTTTTTTTTTTTTTTGCGGTACATGGGCCTCTCACTGTTGCGGCCCCTCCTGTCGCGGAGCACAGGCCCCGGACGCGCAGGTGCAGTGGCCATGGGCCACGGGCCCAGCTGCTCCGCGGCATGTGGGATCTTCCCGGACCCGGGGCACGAACCCGTGTCCCCTGAATTGGCAGGCGGACTCCCAACCACTGCACCACCAGGGAAGCCCTGAAAAGCTTTTTTCAATCTCAGACTTTCAGTATCTGATAGTGGTTCCATATTAAAGTAGCAACCTCTGGACTTTGTAATTCAGGACATGGAAAAGGAAATCAGTAATGCTCTAGGCCATGGCCCACAGGATGAGATCCTAAGTAGTGCTTTCAAATTACGAATCACTCGAGGAGATATCCAGACCTTGAAGAACTATCACTGGCTCAATGATGAAGTAAGTTGTCTTTTTTTCCCCCTTTGACTATCATTATGCTTAGTCATTTTCTGTCTGTAACCATAGTGGTTTCTACACAATTAAAAGGGGCTGGTAAAGCAGCTTTAGTTTTTCTAAAACAAAAACATCTTAAACCTTAAAAACATGATTAATTCTGATTGTTTGCTGCCTTTAATTAGCAATGTTTCCCTCTTCTGCATTTGTGCTTTGTTTCATCCACCACTTACTAGTCTTAAGTGAGATTTTTATAAATCCTGGGTGCAAGTGATAAATGGAAGGAAGCAAGCGATACTTTATTTTAGATGAATTCTTATAGGAGCCAGTTTATTTTTTCAATAATAAAGGAATATATTGATCACTGTACACTATGTGATTTTTTTCTTTATTTCATTTGAGTGATAACTGTAAAATTTGCCCAATTGTCATCTTGTATCCTTATGTATTTAGCTAAAGGTAGCTCTTGGTTCTTGCCAATTTCCCAGTTGGTTCTTTACCCAGCTGCTCAGCCCCTGCATTTTCTCCCTTTGCCTTCCTTCCTCCCCGCTATAACTAGTGACATATAAACACATTCTTGTAAAATTAGCATGTTTCTGTTTCACATTATAAATGTAATATGTTTATTATAGAAAATTTAGAAAATACAGGAAAAGTGAAGGAAAAACATTGTTTGAAAGTGGCACAACTTAAAAGTAAACAAAATACTAATGTTTTGGTGTATTTCCTTCCATTTAATTTTTTTTAATTGAGGTGTAATTTATATATAGTAAAATTCACTTCCAGTTAATATTTTTGCATATTTTGTGTGTGATATAGTTACATATACATTTTCATTGTTGCAGACTTTCTCCTTGCGTTCTTTCTCTTGTCTCTCTTACTCACATGCCTCAAAAGTACAGTCTCATTCCTCCTTAATCCCTCCCATTTTGCACTGATCATTTTTTTTTTAATACATTTATTTTATTTATTTTATTTTTGGCTGCTTTGGGTCTTTGTTGCTGCGTGCGGGCTTTCTCTAGTTGCGGTGAGCGGGGGCTACTCTTTGTTGCGGTGCGCTGGCTTCTCACTGCGGTGGCTTCTCTTGTTGCGGAGCACGGGCTCTAGGTTCGTGGGCTTCAGTAGTTGTGGCATGCAGGCTCAGTAATTGTGGCACACAGGCTTATTTGCTCTGCGGCTTATGGGATCTTCCCGGACCAGGGATCGAACCGTGTCCCCTGCATTGGCAGGTGGATTCTTAACCACTGCGCCACCAGGGAAGTCCCTGCACTGATCATTTTTTGTTTTCCATCTTCTGTCATAGACAGCCCTTTTATCCCCTTCCTTAGTGCCTTCCCTTCCCTCAGCTTATTTTCTAATTCATCCTAATTGAGTTAGGTAGAAATCTAGTTTTGATAATATACTTGCCATATTCTAACATTTACTCTCTTGATATTACAGGTCATTAATTTTTACATGAATCTCCTGGTGGAAAGAAATAAAAAACAAGGGTATCCAGCACTTTATGCATTCAGTACTTTCTTCTATCCAAAATTAAAGTCTGGGGGTTACCAAGCAGTGAAAAGATGGACCAAAGGGGTCAATCTCTTTGAACAGGAACTTATTCTGGTGCCTATTCATCGGAAGGTACATTGGAGCCTGGTGGTAAGTCGAGAGGTTTAATTGTTGGAGTTTGGATAATGACTGTTTTGTTAAATGCAGGCATAGTAACCACCGCTGTAAAGCAAATATCGCAATAAAGAGAGTGACATCAATTTCTTGGTTTCCCAGTGCATATAAAAGTTATGTTTACACTACACTGTAGTCTATTAAGTCTGCAATAACACTATATCTAAAAAACAATCTACATACCTTAATTAAAAAATACTTATTGCTAAATACTTCTTATGCTAACCATCATCTGAGCCTTCAGTGAGCTGTAATCTTTTCACAATAGCATCAACGGTCACTGATCACAGATCACCATAACAAGTATATTAATAATGAAAAAGTTTGAAATGTTGTGAAGAATTACCAAGATATGACACACAGACATGAAGTGAGCAAACACTGTTAGAAAAATGACGCTGATAGACTTGCTTAATGCAGGGTTGCCACAGACCTTCAATTTGTGAAAAATGCAGTGTCTGCAAAGCACAATAAAATGAAGTGTGCTGGTAATGAAGGCGACTCTTCTGTCTAGTGAGAGTCCTGTAGTATATGTTAAAGGCATACTCTGCAGAGTCCCTTCTTAGTTCTTGAGTTGAACAACTTAGAAAGCTACAAGACAGTCTGTAGTGGAGGAGCTTTGATTTTTAATAGGAATTTTAATACACGTGGGTTATTTTATTACTTTTGTTTACGAGATGATAACGGGTTTATTGTAGTAAAGGTATAAAGAAAAAGGCAAAAAAAAAAAAAAAGAAAAAGGCAAAAAAAAAGTCTCATCACTCTGAGAGGACCACTAATGTTTTAAGGAATAAGTTTCTATGCCTTTCTCTAGGAATAGAAAAATATAATTTTATAGACATGGAGCTCATATCATCTGTGATGTTTTATGAAAAATGTGTCTTAGAAATCCATTCATGTTGGTACATATATTTTTTTAAATGCTTATCTTTTTAGAAATAAAATTCTCATTTTTTTTGATGGTTGTTTCTGGATGTTGCATTTTTCCATTATAGGTGATAGACCTAAGAAAAAAGTGTCTTAAATATCTGGATTCTATGGGACAAAAGGGCCACAGGATCTGTGAGATTCTCCTGTAAGTAAAGGCTTAAAAACTTCAGTGTTGCCTCAGTGTGCCCTTTGTTAAGTGGTCTTTCTTTCCATCCTCTGGTGGATGGTAGTCTAATGTGTAGTGAGAGCTCTCTTCCTAGTTGTTCACAACTTGACCTGAATCCATCTTTTTGTCTAAAAATAACCCCAAAATCTGATCTTAACTGAGAAATCTTATTTAATAGCATCACTGAAAACAAGTTTGTCATATGTCATAATGTAAAATATATTTGATGAGAATCCCGTGATTTGAATTAGATTTCTCTGGGATTGATACATTAGTTCTCTGAATTCTTAAGCCCACTCACTGATGTCTCTGTGCTTTCCATGATGGTTTGGTTCATCTCATAGAACCTGGAGGTAATTTTTAAGTTAAAACATGGTTTGTAGGTAACTGTTTTAATAGTAATTGCTAGAAACCTGCCTTTAAAGCATAGCCGTCTATTAGCTATGTAAAGTGATGAGAAGAATTTCACAGAGAGGAAGCAAATCAGTGAAATAAGTCTATTTTGAAACACTTATGACCACTGGAAGCAATTGCAGGTTCCAGTTTTTAATTTTAGTAAGGATACTTTAGTAAGGAACTCTTGTTGAATGATGTGAAGAAAAATTAACAATAATTCAGTTCTTTCTTTTTTGATGTTGTTTTAGTGTAAAAGATCCTTTTTATTTATGGGTGTTTATCTTGAATAAAAAATGTAGAGAAGAAATTTTTTAAAATCATAAGATACAAATTGTTTATAAAGCAGTTACCTCCTTCTAGTCTTTTCTGCTTAAGATGTATGTAAAATGTGCATACATACATACGTGTGCACATACACATACATATAATCACATACTTACGAATGTTTTCATTGGAATCATACAGCAAAATTTTGTCTGTTGCTTATAATAGGATACCAAAAAACCATACTTTTATAACATTCATACTTTTCTCCCCCCCCCCTTTTTTAATATATGAAGAGTTCAGCTTCTTTGGGTATCTGAGGCCCCCTCCCTTTCCTGATGCCCCTAGTCCAACTTTTCTCAATTTTTTTCATTATCACCTCCCCACTCCAAATTTTTTTTTTAATTTAATTTCTCCATGACAAGAGAAAATAGTATTAAGGAAGAGACTTTTTTTGTTTGTTGGGTTGAGCTTTAGAGGGCTACAAACCATTGAAATATCTAAGATTTTTGCCTTCTAAGAACCAGTTTTCACCTCTTTGGGGGTGATATTGCTGCTCCCGTTGTGAGCGCATGCCCTAGCATAGCACTGGTTTCCCTTTTATGTAGGTTAGGATGAGAACTGAGATGCCTTTGTTAAATTTGATAACCCTCTGGAGATTTGGATAAAATTAAATCACTCTCAATACTTAAGTATATATCACCTAGGAATGAGGAAATTCTCTTACATAACCACAATGCCATTATCACACTTAAGAAAGTTGACAACCACTAATGTGTAATAATATATGATTCATGTTCTGATATCGTCAGGTATCTTTTATAGCTTTTTTTCCTAATCCAGGAAGTCAGTCAGGGTTCATGCATGTAAGTAATGTCTCTTTAGTCTCCCTTAGTTTAGAATAGTCTCCTACATTTTTTTTTGTTTTCCATGGCAGTGCCTTTTCTTTTTAAGACTCCAGGCCAGATGTCTTGTTTTATATCTATTTTTAAGTGAGAAAAAGCAAGTTATAGAATGAAGTACTTTTTTTAATAGAATAAAATGTGTGTTTTAAAATGGGATGGAGTAGAGAACTAGAAGAACAAACAGCAAACCATTAATAGTAAATATTTCCATAGTGGTTATTATGGGGTCTTTTGCATTTTACATATTATGTTTTAATTTTTAAAATATAACCATATATAATTTTTGTAATCAGAAAAAACACAAAATAAAATGTAACAAGCCAAAAACAATCATATTTTAAAAAATCTAACAGAGATGGCTTTGAGAATGGCAGGTCTATTAAACATCACGATGTCTTTGTAGTCATAATGCTAAGTCTCCACAGGGATTCATCAGTATATTCCTTCTTTGCTGTTTTTTCAGTCAGTATTTACAGGATGAAAGTAAGACCAAAAGAAATATTGACCTGAATGTTTTAGAGTGGACCCACTACAGCATGAAGCCACATGTAAGTGGTGATCATCTGTATTTCAAATACTTTGTTGCATTTCCTGTCAGTAGCGTATTATTTAGACTTGGCTTCCTTCCTCCCCTTACTCACTCATCCTTAGGCATGCATTCTCCTGAGGTGTACATCGTTAGAATGATCACTTCTGAATCTTCAGAAATTCATTTAACCAAGTTGTTTGCTTTTTTTTTTTTAAGTTGTTTGCTTTTAAGCCTTTATCTTGTTTCTTAAACTATAAATGTTAAATATCTGCATGTCTCAAAAAACTGAGAAAAAAATACAACACAATAAATTCAAGCCAGCTACTTTTCTTGGTTGGCATTAATGGAAATTTTAAAGCTCCTGTTCAAAACTTATCTGAGAAATTTGTATATTTAGATCTTAAGCGTCCAATGCTGTGAATCCTCAACAGTCAGGTGTGCTATTTGTGAATGTGCTTTGGATCTTGCCAGATTTGAATCTCATTCAGGGTTTAAAAATGCATACATCTGGGACTTCCCTAGTGGCACAGTGGTTAAGAATCCTCCTGCCAATGCAGGGAACACAGGTTCGAGCCTTGGTCCGGGAAGATCCCACATGCCGCGGAGCAACTAAGCCCGTGCACCACAACTACTGAGCCTGCACTCTAGAGCCTGCGAGCCACAACTACTGAGCTCGTGCACCACAACTACTGAAGCCCGAGCACTTAGAGCCTGTGCTCCACAACAAGAGAAGGCACCACAGTGAAAAGGCTGCGCACTGCAACGAAGAGTAGCACCCGCTCGTTGCAACTAGAGAAAGCCTGCTTGCAGAAACAAAGACCAAATGCAGCCAAAAAAAATTAATTAATTAAAAAACGCAGGGCTTCCCTGGTGGCGCAGTGGTTGAGAGTCCGCCTGCCGATGCAGGGGACACGGGTTCGTGCCCCGGTCCGGGAGGATCCCACATGCCGCGGAGCGGCTGGGCCCGTGAACCATGGCCACTGAGCCTGCGCCTCTGGAGCCTGTGCTCCGCAGCGTGAGAGGCCACAACAGTGAGAGGCCCGCGTACCGGGAAAAAAAATAAAATAAAAGCATACATCTTTAGCCCTAATGGCTCCTTTTCTTTAAAAAAAAAAAAATTTATTTATTTATTGGGCAGTGTTGGGTCTTAGTTGCGTCACATGGGATCTTTATTGCCGCGTGCTGGATCTTTTTTTTTTTTTTTCCCACAGTTTACCCTTCCCCCTCCCCATATCCTCAAGTCCATTCTCTAGTAAGTCTGTGTCTTTATTCCTGTTTCACCCCTAGGTTCTTCATGACATTTCTTTTCCTTAAATTCCATATATATGTGTTAGCATACGGTATTTGTCTCTCTCTTTCTGACTTATTTCACTCTGTATGACAGACTCTAGGTGTATCCACCTCATTACAAATAGCTCAATTTCGTTTCTTTTTATGGCTGAGTAATATTCCATTGTATATATGTGCCACATCTTCTTTATCCATTCATCCGATGATGGACACTTAGATTGTTTCTATCTCCGGGCTATTGTAAATAGAGCTGCAATGAACATTTTGGTACATGACTCTTTTTGAATTATGGTTTTCTCAGGGTATATGCCCAGTAGTGGGATTGCTGGGTCATATGGTAGTTCTATTTGTAGTTTTTTAAGTAACCTCCATACTGTTCTCCACAGTGGCTGTGTCAATTTACATTCCCACCAAGAGGGTTCCCTTTTCTCCACACCCTCTCCAGCATTTATTGTTTCTAGATTTTTTGATGATGGCCATTCTGACTGGTGTGAGATGTTATCTCGTTGTAGTTTTGATTTGCATTTCTCTAATGATTAGTGATGTTGAGCATTCTTTCATGTGTTTGTTGGCAGTCTGTATATCTTCTTTGGAGAAATGTCTATTTAGGTCTTCTGCCCATTTTTGGATTGGGTTGTTTGTTTTTTTGTTATTAAGCTGCATGAGCTGCTTGTAAATTTTGGAGATTAATCCTTTGTCAGTTGCTTCATTTGCAAATATTTTCTCCCATTCTGAGGGTTGTCTTTTGGTCTTGTTTATGGTTTCCTTTGCTGTGCAAAAGCTTTTAAGTTTCATTAGGTCCCATTTATTTTTGTTTTTATTTCTATTTCTCTAGGAGGTGGGTCAAAAAGGATCTTGCTGTGATTTATGTCATAGAGTGTCCTGCCTATGTTTTCCTCTAAGAGTTTGATAGTTTCTGGCCTTACATTTAGGTCTTTAATCCATTTTGAGCTTATTTTTGTGTATGGTGTTAGGGAGTGATCTAATCTCATACTTTTACATGTAGCTGTCCAGTTTTCCCAGCACCACTGATTGAAGAGGCTGTCCTTTCTCCACTGTACATTCCTGCCTCCTTTATCAAAGATAAGGTGACCATATGTGCGTGGATTTATCTCTGGGCTTTCTATCCTGTTCCATTGATCTATATTTCTGTTTTTGTGCCAGTACCATACTGTCTTGATTACTGTAGCTTTGTAGTATAGTCTGAAGTCAGGAAGCTTGATTCCTCCAGCTCCGTTTTTCATTCTCAAGATTGCTTTGGCTATTCGGGGTCTTTTGTGTTTCCATACAAATTGTGAAATTTTTTGTTCTAGTTCTGCGAAAAATGCCAGTGGTAGTTTGATAGGGATTGCATTGAATCTGTAGATTGCTTTGGGTAGTAGAGTCATTTTCACAATGTTGATTATTCCAATCCAAGAACATGGTGTATCTCTCCATCTATTTGTATCATCTTTAATTTCTTTCATCAGTGTCTTATAATTTTCTGCATGCAGGTCTTTTGTCTCCTTAGGTAGGTTTATTCCTAGATATTTTATTCTTTTTGTTGCAATGGTAAATGGGAGTGTTTTCTAGATTTCACTTTCAGATTTTTCATCCTTAGTGTATAGGAATGCCAGAGATATCTGTGCATTAATTTTGTATCCTGCTACTTTACCAAATTCATTGGTTAGCTCTAGTAGCTCTCTGGTAGCATCCTTGGGATTCTCTATGTACAGTATCATGTCATCTGCAAACAGTGATAGCTTTACTTCTTCTTTTCTGATTTGGATTCCTTTTATTTCCTTTTCTTCTCCTATTGCTGTGGCTAAAACTTCCAAAACTATGTTGAATAATAGTGGTGAGAGTGGGCAACCTTGTCTTGTTCCTGATCTTAGTGGAAATGCTTTCAGTTTTTCACCATTGAGGATGATGTTGGCTGTGGGTTTGTCATATATGGCCTTTATTATGTTGAGGAAAGTTCCCTCTATGCCTACTTTCTGCAGGGTTTTTATCATAAATGGGTGTTGAATTTTGTCAAAAGCTTTCTCTGCATCTATAGAGATGATCATACGGTTTTTCTCCTTCAATTTGTTAATATGGTGTATCACGTTGATTGATTTGCGTATACTGAAGAAGCCTTGCATTCCTGGAATAAACCCCACTTGATCATGGTGTATGATCCGTTTAATGTGCTGTTGGATTCTGTTTGCTAGTATTTTGTTGAGGATTTTTGCATCTATGTTCATCAGTGATATTGGCCTGTAGTTTTCTTTCTTTGTGACATCCTTGTCTGATTTTGGTATTGGGTGATGGTGGCCTCGTAGAATGAGTTTGGGAGTGTTCCTCCCTCTGCTATATTTTGGAAGAGTTTGAGAAGGATAGGTGATAGCTCTTCTCTAAATGTTTGATAGAATTCGCCTGTGAAGCCATCTGGTCCTGGGCTTTTGTTTGTTGGAAGATTTTTAATCGCAGTTTCAATTTCAGTGTTTGTGATTGGTCTGTTCATATTTTCTATTTCTTCCTGATTCAGTCTTGGCAGGTTGTGCCTTTCTAAGAATTTGTCCATTTCTTCCAGGTTGTCCATTTTATTGGCATAGAGTTGCTTGTAGTACTCTCTCATGATCTTTTATATTTCTACAGTGTCAGTTGTTACTTCTCCTTTTTCACTTCTAATTCTATTGATTTGAGTCTTCTCCCTTTTTTTCTTGATGAGTCTGGCTAATTGTTTATCAATTTTGTTAATCCTTTCAAAGAACCAGCTTTTAGTTTTATTGATCTTTGCTATTGTTTCCTTCATTTCTTTTTCATTTATTTCTGATCTGATTTTTATGATTTCTTTCCTTCTGCTACCTTTGGGGTTTTTTTGTTCTTCTTTCTCTAATTGCTTTAGGTGCAAGGTTAGGTTGTTTATTCGAGATGTTTCCTGTTTCTTAAGGTAGGATTGTATTGCTATAAACTTCCCTCTTAGAACTGCTTTTGCTGCATCCCATAGATTTTGAGTCGTTGTGTCTCCATTGTCATTTGTTTCTAGGTATTTTTTGATTTCCTCTTTGATTTCTTCAGTGATCACTTCGTTATTAAGTAGTGTATTGTTTAGCCTCCATGTGTTTGTATTTTTTACAGATCTTTTCCTGTAATTGATATCTAGTCTCATAGCATTGTGGTCCGAAAAGATACTTGATACAATTTCAATTTTCTTAAATTTACCAAGGCTTGATTTGTGACCCAAGATATGATCTATCCTGGAGAATGTTCCATGAGCACTTGAGAAAAATGTGTATTCTGTTGTTTTTGGATGGAATGTCCTATAAATATCAATTAAGTCCATCTCGTTTAATGTATCATTTAAAGCTTGTGTTTCCTTATTTATTTTCATTTTGGATGATCTGTCCATGGGTGAAAGTGGGGTGTTAAAGTCCGCTACTATGAATGTGTTACTATCGAATTCCCCTTTTATGGCTGTTAGTATTTGCCTTATGTATTGAGGTGCTCCTATGTTGGGTGCATAAATATTTACAATTGTTATATCTTCTTCTTGGATTGATCCCTTGATCATTATGTAGTGTCCTTCTTTGTCTCTTCTAATAGTCTTTATTTTAAAGTCTATTTTGTCTTATATGAGAATTGCTACTCCAGCTTTCTTTTGGTTTCCATTTGCATGAAATACCTTTTTCCATCCCCTTACTTTCAGTCTGTATGTGTCTCTAGGTCTGAAGTGGGTCTCTTGTAGACAGCAGATACATGCGTCTTGTTTTTGTATTCATTCAGCCATTCTGTGTCTTTTGGTGGGAGCATTTAGTCCATTTACATTTAAGGTAATTATCGATATGTATGTTCCCATTCCCATATTCTTAATTGTTTTGGGTTTGTTATTGTAGGTCTTTTCCTTCTCTTGTGTTTCTTGCCTAGAGAAGTTCCTTTAGCAGTTGTTGTAGAGCTGGTTTGGTGGTGCTGAACTCTCTCAGCTTTTGCTTGTCTGTAAAGGTTTTAATTTCTCCATCAAATCTGAATGAGATCCTTGCTGGGTAGAGTAATCTTGATTGCAGGTTTTTCTCCTTCATCACTTTCAATATGTCCTGCCACTCCCTTCTGGCTTGCAGAGTTTCTGCTGAAAGATCAGCTGTTAACCTTATGGGGATTCCCTTGTGTGTTATTTGTTGTTTTTCCCTTGCTGCTTTTAATACGTTTTCTTTGTATTTAATTTTTGACAGTTTGATTAATATGTGTCTTGGCGTATTTCTCCTTGGATTTATCCTGTATGGGACTCTCTGTGCTTCCTGGACTTGATTAACTATTTCCTTTCCCATATTAGGGAAGTTTCAACTATAATCTCTTCAAATATTTTCTCAGTCCCTTTCTTTTTCTCTTCTTCTTCTGGAACCCCTATAATTCGAATGTTGGTGCGTTTAATGTTGTCCCCGAGGTCTCTGAGACTGTCCTCAGTTCTTTTCATTCTTTTTTTTTTATTCTGCTCTGCAGTAGTTATTTCCACTATTTTATCTTCCAGGTCACTTATCCGTTCTTCTGCCTCAGTTATTCTGCTATTGATCCCATCTAGAGTATTTTTCATTTCATTTATTGTGTTGTCCATCATTGTTTGTTTCGTCTTTAGTTCTTCTAGGTCCTTGTTAAATGTTTCTTGCATTTTGTCTATTCTATTTCCAAGATTTTGGATCATCTTTACTATCATTATTCTAAATTCTTTTTCAGGTAGACTGCCTATTTCCTCTTCATTTGTTAGGTCTGGTGGGTTTTTATCTTGCTCCTTCATCTGCTGTGTGTTTTTCTGTCTTTTCATTTTGCTTATCTTACTGTGTTTGGGGTCTCCTTTTTGCAGGCTGAAGGTTCGTAGTTCCTGTTGTTTTTGGTGTCTGTCCCCAGTGACTAAGGTTGGTTCAGTGGGTTGTGTAGGCTTCTTGGTGGAGGGTACTAGTGCCTGTGTTCTGGTGGATGAGGCTGGATCTTGTCTTTCTGGTGGGCAGGTCCATGTCTGGTGGTTTGTTTTGGGGTGTCTGTAGACTTATTATGATTTTGGGCAGCCTCTCTGCTAATGGGTGGGGTTGTGTTCCTGTCTTACTAGTTGTTTGGCATAGGATGTCCAGCACTGTAGCTTGCTGGTCGTTGAGTGAAGCTGTGTGTTGGTGTTGAGATGGAGATCTTTGGGAGATTTTCGCCGTTTGATATTATGTGCAGCTGGGAGGCGTCTTGTGGACCAGTGTCCTGAAGTTGGCTCTCCCACCTCAGAGGCACAGCACTAACTCCTGGCTGCAGCACCAAGAGCCTTTCATCCACACGGCTGAGAAGAAAAGGGAGAAAAAGTAGAAAGAAAGAATTAGTAGAAGTAGAAAGAAAGAAAGGAGGGAGGGAGGGAGGGAGCAAGGAAGGAAGGAGGGAAGGCAGGAAAAAAAGAAAGAAGACAAAGTAAAATAAAGTAAGATAAAATATAATGAAGTTATTAAAATAAAAAAATAATTATTAAGAGGAAAAAAAAACAAAAAAATGGATGGGTAGAACCCGGAACAAATGGTGGAAGCAAAGCTATACAGACAAAATCTCGCACAGAAGCATACACATACACACTCAGAAAAAGAGGAAAAGAGGAAAAAATCATAAATCTTGCTCTCAAAGTCCACCTCCTCAATTTGGGATGATTCGTTGTCTATTCATGTATTCCACAGATGCAGGGTACATCAGGTTGATTGTGGAGCTTTAATCCGCTGCTCCTGAGGCTGCTGGGAGAGATTTCCCTTTCTCTACTTTGTTCTCACAGCTCCCGGGGCTCAGCTTTGGATTTGGCCCCGCCTCTGCGCGTAGGTCCCCGGAGGGCGTCTGTTCTTTGCTCAGACAGGACGGGGTTAAAGGAGCCGCTGATTCGGAGGCTCTGTCTCACTCAGGCGGGTGGGGGGGAGGGGGGGAGGGGCGCGGAGGGCGGGGCGAGTGTGCCGCGGCAGAGGCCGGCGTGACGTTTCACCAGCCTGAGGCGCGCTGTGCGTTCTCCTGGGGGAGTTGTCCCTGGATCCCGGGACCCTGGCAGTGGCGGGCTGCACAGGCTCCCCGGAAGGGGGGTGTGGATAATGACCTGTGTTCGCACACAGGCTTCTTGGTGGCGGCAGAAGCAGCCCCAGCGTCTCATGCCCGTCTCTGGGGTCCGCGCTGTTAGCCGCGGCTCGCGCCCGTCATCCCCTGTCCTCGCGCACGAGGAAATAAAGAGGGAAGAAAAAGTCTCTTGCCTCTTCGGCAGGTCCAGACTTTTGCCTGGACTCCCTCCCGGCTAGCCGTGGTGCACTAACCCCTTCAGGCTGTGTTCACGCTGCCAGTCCTCTGCCTGCGATCCGACCGAAGCCCCGAGCCTCAGCTCCCAGCTCCCGCCCGCCCCGGCGGGTGAGCAGTCAAGCCTCTCGGGCTGGTGAGTGCCGGTCGGCATGGATCCTCTGTGCGGAAATCTCTCCGCTTTGCCCTCTGCACCCCGGTGGCTGTGCTCTCCTCCGTGGCTCCGAAGCTTACCCCCTCTGCCACCCGCAGTCTCCGCCCGCGAAGGGGCTTCCTAGTGTGTGGTCAGTTTTCCTCCTTCACAGCTCCCTCCCGCTGGTGCAGGACCCGTCCCTATCCTTTTGTCTCTGTTTATTCTTTTTTCTTTTGCCCTACCCAGGTAGGTGGGGGGTTTCTTGCCTTTAGGGAGGTCTGAGGTCTTCTGCCAGCGTTCCGTAGGTGTTCTGTAGGAGTTGTTCCACATGTAGATAGATGTATTTCTGGTGTATCTGTGGGGAGGAAGGTGATCTCCGCGTCTTACTCTTCCGCCATCTCCCCAGAAGTCCCTTGCTGGATCTTTAGTTGCAGCAAGTGGGATCTTTTGTTGCAGCATGTGAACTCTTTTTTTTTTTTTTTTTTTTTTTGCGGTACGCGGGCCTCTCACTGTTGTGACCTCTCCCATTGCGGACAGGCTCAGGACGCGCAGGCTCAGCAGCCACGGCTCACGGGCCCAGCCGCTCCGCGGCATGTGGGATCTTCCCGGACCGGGGCACGAACCCGTGTCCCCTGCATCGGCAGGTGGACTCTCAACCACTGCGCCACCAGGGAAGCCCATGTGAACTCTTAGTTGCGGCATGTGGGATCTAGTTCCCGGACCAGGGTTTGAACCCATGACCCCTGCATTGGGAGCATGGAGTCTTTGCCACTGGACCGCCAGGGAAGTCCCCTAATGGCTCCTTTTTAAAGTAAGCTACATGAGTTCAATTTTAGCCCTAACCTCTATATAATGGCTTGACTATCTTTATCCAAAAGCATTTTCATTTCTAAGCTGAATAATTAGAAGAGTAAGTGTTGAGATTTCCTGAGGAAAGCACAGATAAAAGAAGAGTTTGTTAGGATGAGGAACTGTGTTCTGGAATGGGAAATGTAATAAAGAAGACAAATTCTCTTCATTTGTGTGGTGGAGTCTAAAGTTCTTTCCACTCTGTGATTGATGCTGGGCTCAGGAGTGAAGTTCAAGGTACCTACCATAGGTATGGGTGGTGTGCATTTTCAATCTTTTCCTTTTTACAATAATCATGTGTATTTTTTTGAATAAAAATTGAGTTGTTGTCATCTAGTATGTTTTCCAGCAGTGGAATTAGACTCTCTTATTCCCCTTATAACTGACAGCCAAAGTGTGTAAGGGGCTGGCCAAGATTAGTGCAACACGGGCTTGGGGAATGTGTGAGTTTACTTCACCTGGGCTTGGAATCCACCACCTTTCGTTTATGGTGCCTTTAAGTGCTGCTTGCAAGCAGTAGTGGTTTTTTTTTTCAGGACAGAACTGAACATCATGGCAAGATTTCCTAACTGGTTAAACCCTATAAAGAGTCTTTTTTCTCTCTCCTGCTTGCAGCTGTGGGGGTCCAAAGCAGTAGTCTTAGTTTTCCGGCTAGGGAAGACAAGTCAGACTCTGCAGTTAGGAAATAGGTTAGTTGTATTGTAAGCGTATCTCTGGTTGAACCACACTTAGCCATTTTCAAAATTTATGAATGCCTTTGAAACAATTCTGACTAGAATTCCTGTTCCTGGTAATAAACCTTCTTTCAGTTTGCTTTATATGAGAGCTGAGAGATTGAACTCTCACTTTGCTTTTCTCTTTCCTTCTAAAAAACATTTTCCATGAGGCTCACATACTCCATTGTCATGGGTTGGGTTTTTATGCCACATAAAGACTAATTGTGTTTGTGTTTGTGTAATACCAGATTTAACATTTACCTTTATAATATTGTTTGTCCACAGTAATATTTAGAAAAAGTCAAAGGAGTTTGTATTTGATGAAATTTCACCCCTTCCTCTCTTCTTTTTTTGTAATTTTAGGAGATTCCTCAACAGTTGAATGGGAGTGATTGTGGAATGTTTACTTGTAAATATGCAGATTATATTTCTAGGGACAAACCTATCACATTTACTCAGGTGAGTGGAGACCCCTCTTCATCCTTTTACTTGTTATTAAACAAGATAAACTCAGAGCATGTTACCAGTGCCTTGCACACATTAAACTGTTAATAATGGTAGTTGTGCTACTATTATCGCTGTAAACCTTGGCCATAGCCCTACTCTTGCTAGTATCACGGTTTGTCACTGTATCTGCTCTCACGTTTATCCTAGTCTTTGGTGACCAGTGGGGCAATTTGCATATCTCTGAACTCCAGTGTTCACTGGTTCTTGAGTGTTACTAATATTTTTAGCCAAAGAAGGAGGCACATCAGAATATGTAACAGCATGGGGAAATCAGGCCTTGTGAGAACTTAAGCTGCAGGTCTAAGATGTAACTATGAATGCTGATTTTCCCTTCTGTTCTGATTATTTTTGGTTCTCCATAGCTCTGCATTTGAGTGGAAATTCAAATATGTTGAGAACTCTTGAGTATTTATGTTTGTAATAGTGGATTCTCAGTCTTTTTACAACCAAGGACAACCTCCTTTAAAAAATAGTTTGCTTTAACAGACCTCATTTTGATAGCTACCAAATTGTACATATTGAATAGTAGGACTAATAATAACCCCATTCTAAGCTTTTGAACAGCATGAACTGACTAGGGCTCCCATGCTGAATTAATAAAATTGGTTAGCTTCAGCAGTTTTACTAAGAATAAATATGTAATTTTTTACCACAAGTTTTGAGCTATTTAAAATAATTTATGAATCCATGTGTTAAGACTTTTTAGGCCTCTTCACACTAGTTTATAGTAAAATGGTATATCCAACTATTTATAAGGAAACTCCAGGAGTACCTCAAGGGTATCTGATTTCATCAAAAAGAGTTACAGGTGATTTTGGATTTGTCTTGCATGTTGTTGCTTTGAAAATTGGACCATGTAGTGATTATCAGTTAAAGCAGAATAATATATTAAGAAAAGCCTCGAATTCTTTGATGCTTCTAAAGAAGGAGTTATTTATTCTCTGAACCTAATCACATGAGATTTGAAGGGGGGGATGTTGCTATTTGAACAGAATTGGCCATGGACAACATTTGATATAGCACAGAGTAATTTGCAGGTTTGTTTTTTTCTTTATTTAAATAGACTTCATGTTTTTCTCATAAGAGAGCAGAATATGTTAATTTTAGAATGTTTTGAAATACAGGTAAGTAGAAAAGTTACTTTTTGTGCCGCCACTTAGCTATTTCCCTTTTTGGTACACGTTTTTGTTATGAAGTTGTTGTTGGACTCTATTGTATAATTCTGCATCCTGCTTTGATTTTCCTTAACACGTAAAAATGCTTATGATACATATAATAATACAAATAACCTCCTTTTTTTATGGCTTTGTAAGTCTGTACCATGATGTGGAAAAGTCAAGGCTTACACAAAGAACATTGACATCCTACTTTATTTACATGCTACAACTAAAGGTTGTTGATGCTGGGCACTTTCACGTGTGATGTATGTGTTACTTGTGGATTCTCTGCAGCACCAGATGCCTCTGTTCCGGAAGAAGATGGTGTGGGAAATCCTTCATCAGCAGTTGCTGTGAGAACACCCTGCCGCAGTCCCTCCCGCTGCTGGTGGTTCTTTCACAGATGGACGTTTCCATATACCTCATGCATTGTGGGTTAAAAAGTCCCTGCATCACCTCTGTTCTCTCACAGGTACTGAGCTGTTAGAAGTGCATGAAGGCCCCTCTCTGCACCCTAGTCCTCACTTGGTGTGTGGAGGGCTGCTTGCAACCCTGTTTATAAGGCCATGCCTGCTCAGAGCCCTGGACTATCAACCCACACAAGAACAAACGCTAATTAATACTTTTTTAAGATTTTTTTTTTTTCCCTGTGAATGTGGGAAATGCAGGATTTATTCTATTATTTTTCTGTGTGTTTGTTCATGTGTATTCATTCACTCACTCATTTGCAAACATAATGGGCAGTGGCTGTTTTCTGCTGCTCTTTTGAAGTTAACTCTAAATTTCTCATTTGAACTATTTATTTCTGAAAGGAGCTGCCCCTGCTGAAGATCAGGAGGGAAATCAGTGGGGGGCGGAAGGGTTAATTAACTTCTCTAGCTGGAGCAGTAACTGCCAACTTGAAGCAGGAGGTCTTCTTTCTTTTGAGGCTTGAAAATGCCAGGAGAAGCGCTGTGGTGTAGGGCTCTGGTTGCCTTTCAGAGGAAGTTCCACACTACAGCATTGGCACGGTGTCGTGGAAAAGTGGAAATGTGGCCAAGGAACTCTGGCTATCCAAGTGTCTTCAGAAGAGTGTCATGGTCATCCTAAAGAGACTTCCCTTTCTGGAAATGAGGTGACTTAGCTACTCTTAAAACTGGATTTGAAGTCACTGTAAACCCTAAATCTTCATTTTCATCCCAGATCTGGTTGAGTATAAGCCTCAGATATGTAAGGGCTGGCCTGAGCTGTTTATTTCAAGAGATACTATTCAGTTTAAAGCTATTTTCCTCAAAGTTTTTTTTTCTATATATAAAGCCAAAATTAAGTTTTGTACTCATTAGTATTTACATCTCCCCATTCCACCGCCACTGAAACCTGTGCAAGAAAATTTAGTACTTGGCTCTGAGGTTGCCAGTCATACAGTAGTCTATTTTGCCTATGAAAGTTTGTATTTAACTGTTTTGTTCATTAAAAACCTTACAGTGGTTATGCATATTTAATTTCAGAAAGTTTAGAGTTGGTCAGAACATATTTTGCAAGATCTAGTGCCTAGTGTTGCTTTTCTGATGTAATAAAAGGTTGTCTGGCAGAACCTGAAAAGTATACGCTGATTTCTAACCCTTTCCCTACTTAAACCTCCCACACTTCTCCTCGTTCACAAAAGTAAGAGGTCAAACCAGAAAAACTGGGCATCTGTTAGCTATGAATCAACATGTCTGCCATCTGGAGGCCCTGGCTTCTGGTCGCAGAGGCATACTCTTTTTTTTTTTTTTCTTTTTAATTTATTTATTTAATTTTAGCTGCATTGGGTCTTCGTTGCTGTGTGTGGGCTTTGTTGCGGTGAGCGGGGGCTGTTCTTCGTTGAAGTGCGTGGGCTCTAGGCGTGCAGGCTTCAGTAATTGTGGCACATGGGCTTAGTAGTTGTGGCTCGCAGGCTCTAGAGCGCAGGCTCAGTAGTTGTGGCGCACAGGCTTAGTTGCTCCACGGCATGTGGGATTTTCCCGGACCAGGGCTCGAACCCGTGTCCCCTGCATTGGCAGGCGGATTCTTAACCACTGCGCCACCAGGGAAGCCCTACAGAGGCATACTCTTGCAGGCAGTTTTCCCTGAGATGTGTAAAAGTCTTGGTATAAGACCTGGGGCCTCTGGTGAGGATTGAAACTGCTGGGCCTACTTGATGGTCAAACCAGAGGACGTGTGCTTAGGTGATGATTAAAGAGTGAGCCAGTTGGGCTGAGTCTCCCTCAAGCTTAGGCTGTACAGAGAACCCTGCCTGCAGCCTCCGTTCCTTTCTTGAGGCTTCTGGAGCTGTGCCAGTGAGTACTGGGTTCAGGCAGCGGGCACAGCCAAGAAAGGCCAGAGATTTACTGGGTCAGCAATGCACTGAATGCCTGGTTCCCACTTGGCACTAGTAGGTTTCACCTGAGAATTTAGAACCTTGGTTAAGATTTGTTCCATGTGGGGTAAATCCTTTTAGGAATGGCAGCCCAAATGAGTGATGCTGGGGGTTAATGTATTTGTATTACAAGTATTTGGAGGGGCTTCTTAGAGCAGCATTCACTGAGCTTTCCACTAATGTGATTCTTCAGGATAGCTCTTAATAATCTTCTAGGACATAATGAATTGATGAGAACAGAGAGTCAAGTTGGAGAATGCCATTCTACTTAACCCTGAGTTTCTGAATTTAATAGGAGATAACACAGCCATGCTTCTGTAGGCACTGACATTTCTCTGTACAGATACTTGTTGGTAATAGAATTTTAATACCTAAACAGTTTATGAGAAAAGCCACCAGCTACTGATAATTTGCTAATTATCAGTAGCAAATTATTAACATTAAAGCCAGTGAGAAAGATATCTGTATCTCTATTGCAGTAGTTTGGGGGTCTGAAAAAAAGGTGGAGTGAACCATTGTTCTTTTTTTAGTAGGCAGTCTCTCCTAAAGATTGATGAAGAAGAAAAAAAAAAACCCACAACTGTTGGTGAGCAAATGACTTTCTCATTTTTGACCTTTGAGCCAGCAGGAGGGTGGGAGGGAAACAGACTTGGGGCATGTGGAAGATGTCTGGAGAGCCCCTTATTCTACCTCAGTTACCTAAGGCTGTTAGAACTTCTGATCTTTTCCTCCTAAGCACAGCTTGGGGAATGCCATGTTGAATGGTGGATGTTTGCCTGCACTGTGAGGCGTTGCTTGGTGCTGGGACCAAGGTGTGGGTGCAGGGAGAATGTGTCCTTGAATATATATTGAACTTCAGATATAAATAAGTAAATATGGTGGAGAAATTTAAGTTTGTAACAACCTTAGTACTATAGTTAAGCTACACAGTTTAAATTGGCTTTTGTGAGGGAATTCCCTGGTGGTCCAGTGGTTAGGACTCTGCGCTTTCACTGCCGAGGGCATGGGTTCAATCCCTGGCTGGGGAACTAAGATCCCACAAGCCAAGCAGCACAGCCAAAAAAATAAATAAAATTTTTTTTAAAAAATTGGCTTTCGTGAACTAATTGGGAACCTAATCTCTTTATGATAGTTTCTTTAAGAAAAGCTCTAGGTACCCATATTCAAACAAATTTTTGGTAATTGTTTGTAAGTTGGGGATCTAGGTGTCTATTGCTTTGGTGATTTTTTTTTTTTAATTTAATATATACAAGGAAGGGTTTGGGTTTTGAAATAGGTGTTGATTTTATCTATCAATAAATTGATCTCTTTAATTCAGTGGCTTTCAAATATTTTTGATTGCAACTCATAGTAATAAATGTATTGTGACCAATACACACATGCATATATTATGTGATTATATATGGACACAAAAGTTTTACAAAAAATATTACTTATCGTTACTACACTGATAGTTTTCTTTAAACAAAAATTTTTTTAAGGTGAGTTGTGACCACCACATTGATTTCTCAACCCACTAATGGATAGAAATCCAGTTTGAAAAACACTGCTCTAAATGAACTGACAGCAAAATGCAAATTATGTTCAAAACTATAATGCTTGAGACCACAAAAATACAACAAATGTGGGGTTGTTTTGAAATGAATCAATCTAAATCTAGGAAAACGGGCCAGAAGTTTTCAGACCCTCAATGGAAATACGTGGTTAAACAATCCTTGTTCTTCAGGTTTTTACATTGGAATTTCATGAAATATGTTCAGTAGAAGTCCTATTACTTCTACGTAGGATGTAAAACAAAGGGTTCTATGGCCCAGTGAATGTGTGTACCATGTCTTTTCCTCCTGGGGAGGCATGGCAAATGTAATAAATTACTGTCTTAACCTAGTATGTCTAAAAACTTGGACGTTGAGCCCTCTGTGTTGACACCTGTGGAACTGTTTTGTGAAATACAGTTTGGCACGTGCCAGGAGAAGCAACATAGAACTCTTGGAAGCATATGCTTCAAATATACATTGGGGAAGTATCCCCTCTCCCCATCTCAGCCCCCCCGCCAAGCACACACACTGCCTCCTTAAGGGCATGTGGTGATCATAGTCTGTGGTGCCACTTATATTTTTCTTTAATTGTATCAGTAATAGGTGTTCATAGTAGAAAAATAAAATACTGATAGAAGTTAAAGATAAGAGTTCTGTAAACTCACCACCCAGAGTTAATAACTCTTAACATTAACATTCTGGTATATATCCTAGCCTTTGGTATATACTCTGTCACGTGTGTATTAATAAGTGTGTTGTGCACGCTTGTGCAAGTATATATATTTTTTTGTTATTAACAAATATGGAATCACACTATGTGACTATATAACCCCCTTTCCACTTAATTTATGTTGAACATATTTTCACGGCAATAAATATTGACATCTTAATTGCCGTGTAGTGTTCCAGCATATGGTTATAACATAATTTATTTAATCAGTATTGTTAGACATACTGTCTT
This sequence comes from Leucopleurus acutus, assembly GCF_964270905.1. Taxonomy (NCBI): domain Eukaryota; kingdom Metazoa; phylum Chordata; class Mammalia; order Artiodactyla; family Delphinidae; genus Leucopleurus; species Leucopleurus acutus. The sequence continues at coordinate 81,963,645 of NC_139147.1, read as the reverse complement.
GCAGTGTTTTCAGTTATTCCCTTAGGAGAAGTTCTTAGAATTAAAATTTCTAAATTAGAGTTACATGTATTTTTTTAAAAATCAGAGATAAAAATCCACCCATTAGTATTTTGACTGGCACAGGCTGATGACTTCTACCTCTATTGATTTAAGTTTTATAATATTTTTCATGTGTAGGTCTTCTGGATAAGTTCATTCTGAAGGACTTAATGTCTCATTTTAGTGGACAATTTTATCTTTATTCAACTACTTTACAAAAAACTTTTTATTATGGAAATTTTAAGACATAAACAATCATCACCACCTTTCAGCAGTTATACTAAAATGTGGCTAATCTTGATTCACCTTTTTTTCATGGGAGGGGGAGAGTCTGGAGTATATTAAAGCAAAATCCAGACATGTCTTTCTACCTAAACACTTAAGAATGTCTCCCTAACATATAATAACTTAACAAAAAGCCTTTATCATTTTTACACATAACAAAATTAGTAAGAATTTGCCAGTACCATCTAATAGTTCACATTCAAGTTTCCCTGATGATTAAAACGTTTTATTACATTCTTCTAATCAGGATATATAGTGGGTTGAATGGTGTCCCCCCAAAACATATGTCCGCATCCTTATCCTTGGAACCTGTATTTCTTTCTTTGGCAAAAGATGTGATTAAAGATCTTGAGAAAAGGAATTTATCCTGGATTGTCTGGGTGCGCCGTAAATGCAATCGCATGACATATAAGAAAGAAGCAGACAGTTTTGAGATGGATAAGGCGGAGGCGTTGAAATGGGCCTAGGCAGTGTTTATTTTTATACCCAGTTTTAGGTATAAACAAAATCTGGAAAAAGACACCCAAGTGTTAATGATTGGCTGGACAGGCTCTGTTGCTTTCTATTTTTTTTTTTTTTTTTTTTTGCGGTACGCGGGCCTCTCACTGTTATGGCCTCTCCCGTTGCGGAGCACAGGCTCTGGACGCGCAGGCTCAGCGGCCATGGCTCACGGGCCTAGCCGCTCCGCGGCATGTGGGATCTTCCCAGACCGGGGCACGAACCCGTGTCCCCTGCATCGGCAGGTGGACTCTCAACCACTGCACCACCAGGGAAGCCCTGTTGCTTTCTAATTTATAAATTTGTGTTTGGAGTTAAAAAAAAAAAAGGAAGAGGCAATGAGACTACAGAAGCAAGACTGGAGTGATGCTACCACAAGCCAAGGAAGCCTGGAGCCACCAGAGCTGGAAGAGCCTTCAGAGGGAACCTGGCCCTGATGACACCTTGAGTTCAGGCTTCTGGCTCCAAAACTGTGAGAGAATAAATTTCTACTGTTTAAGTCCATCAAATCTGTGGTAGTTACAGCAGTCTCAGAACAGTAGTATGGGATCCAGTAAAATGTACACGTTGCCATTGGTTATTATATCTCTTGAGGCTCTTTTATTCAACAGTAGTCTCCTTCCTTGTACTATTATTTATTAGAGAAACCGGGTGTTCCTGCGGAAAATCCTACTTCTAAATTTGGCTTACAACTCCTTGGTGGTTTTTAACTACTTCCTCTATCCCTTGTATTTCATGTAAACTGGTAAGCTTGATCTAGAGGCTTGATCAGATTCAGGTTGAATTTATTAGGCAAGGATACTTCATTAGTGGTCATACTGTAGTGTATCACATGATGCATAATGTCTACTTGTTCCACTTACTGGTGCTAAGATTGATCTGTAATTCAGGCTGTCAGAGTTCCTATTCATCTTTCTCTTCTTGGTTTTAAATTTAATTGATGATCCATTATTAAGAGGTACAAAATGGTGATTTTCTAATTCTATCATTTCTCTATGTTAATTACCTTGAATTCTTCTATAAAAGAAAAACTTCTTTTCAACTAATTTGGTTACCCTGAAATGCACTGCAACTAGGAAAAAATATGACTTTTAAAAACTTATTTTATTGAAATATAGTTGATTTACAATATTATATTAGTTTCAAGTGTATAACACAGTGATTTAAAATTTTTATAGATTATACTCCATTTAAAATTATTATATAAAATATTGGCTATTCCCTGTGCTGTACAATATATCCTTGTAGCTTATTTATTTTATACATAGTAATTTGTAAGTCTTAATCCCCTACCCCTATCTTGTCCCTCTCCCCCCCTTCCCTCTCCCCACTGGTTTGTTCTTTATATCTCAGTCTGTATCTGTTATATTCATTTGTTTTATTTTTTAGATTCCACATATGAGTGATAACATGGAGTATTTGTCTTTCTCTGACTTACTTCACTAAGGATGATACCCTCTAGGTCCATCCATGTTGTTGCAAACGGCAAAATTTCATTCTTTTTTTAAATGGCTGAGTAATATTCCTGTGTGTGTGTGTGTGTGTGTGTGTGTCTTCTTTATCCCTTTATCTGTTGATGGACTTAGGTTGCTTCCATGTCTTGGCTATTGTAAATAATGCCGTGAACATTGTGGTGTATGTATCTTTTTGAATTAGTGTTCTCTTTTATTCCAGAGTGGAGTTCCTGGGTCATATGGCAGTTCTATTTTTAGTTCTTTTAGGAACCTCCATACTGTTTTCCACAGTGGTTGCACCAGTTTACATTCGTGGCAATAGAGTATGAGGGTTCCCTTTTCTCCACATCCTCACCAACATTTGTTATTTGTGTTCTTTTTGATGATAGCCATTCTGACAGGTGTGAGGTGATATCTCATTATGGTTCTGATTCACATTTCTCTGATGTTGAGCTTTTCATGTGCCCATTGGCCATCTGTATGTCTTCTTTGCAGAAGTGTCTATTCAGGTCTTCTGCCCATTTTTTAATCAGCTTATCTGTTTTTTTGATGTGAGTTGTTTGAGCTGTTTATGTATTTTGGATATTAGCCCCTTATCAGTCATATCATTAGCAAATATATTCTCCCATTATGTAGGTTGTCTTTTTTGTTTTGTTGATGGTTTCCTTTGCTGTGCAAAAGCTTTTAAGTTTAATTAGGTCCTATTTGTTTATTTTTGCTTTTGTTTCCTTTGCCTTAGGAGGCAGATCCAAAATAACACTGCTCTGATTTATGTCAAAGAGTGTTCTGCCTATGTTTTCTTTTGGGAGTTTTATGGTTTCCAGTCTTACATTTAGGTCTTCAATCAATTTTGAGTTTATTTTTATATATGGTGTGAGAAAATGTTCTAATTTCGTTCTTTTACATTTAGCTGTCCAGTTTTCCCAGCACCATTTATTGAAGAGATTGTCTTTTCTCCATTGTATACTCTTGCCTCCTTTGTTGTAGATTAATTGACCAGAGGTGTGTGGGTTTATTTCTGGGCTCTCTTTTCTGTTCCACTGGTCTATGTGTCTGGTTTTGTGCCAGTACCATACTGCTTTGATTACCGTAGCTTTGTGTATAGTCTGAAGTCAGGGAGCAAGTTACCTCCAGCTCTGTTCTTTCTCAAGATTGTTTTGCATTTTTGGGGTTTCCATATAAATTTAAAATTATTTGCTTGTTCTGTGAACAGTGCTGTGGGTATTTTGATAGGGACTGCATTGATTCTGAAGATTGCCTTGGGTAGTATAGTCATTTTAACAATATTGATTCTTCCAATCCAAGAACATGGTATATCTCTCCATCTGTTTGTGTCATCTTTGATTTCTTTCATCAGTGTCTTAAGTTCTCTGAGTACAGGTCTTTTACCTCCTTAGTTAGTTTTATTCCTAGGTATTTTATTCTAGGAATAAAATGTGATGGTAAATGGAATTGTTTTCTTAATTTGTTTCTGATAGTTCATTGTTAGTGTATACAAATGCATCAGATTTCTGTATATTAATTTTGTATTCTGCAACTTTACTGAATTCATTGATGAGCTCTAGTAGTTTTTTTAGTGGTGTCTTTAGGATTTTCCATGTATAGTGGCATGTCATCTTGCAAACAGTGACAGTTTTATTTCTTCCTTTCCAGTTTGGATTCCTTTATTTCTTTTTCTTGTCTGATTGCTGTGGCTAAAACTTCCAATATTATATTGAATAAAAGTGATGAGAGTGGACATCCCTGTCTTGTTCTTGATCTTAGAGGAAATGCTTTCAGCTTTTCACTGTTGAGTATGATGTTAGCTGTAGGTTTGTCATATATGGCCTTTATTATGTTGAGGTATGTTCCCTCTATACCCACTTACTGGAGAGTTTTTCTTATCGTAAATGGATGTTGAATTTTGTCAAAAGCTTTTCCTGCATCTATTGACATGATCATATGACTTTTATTCTTCAGTTTGTTCATATAGTGTATCACATTTTGATTGATTTGCAGATATTGAACCTGCATCCCTGGGATAAATCCCACTTAATCATGTTATATGATCCTTTTAATGAATTGTTGGATTAGTTTGCTAATATTTTGTTGAGGATTATTGCATCTATGTTCATCAGTGATATCTGCCTGTAATTTTCTCTTTTTTGTGATATCTTTGCCTGGTTTCGGTATCATGGTGATGCTGGGCTTGTAGAATGAATTTGGAAGCGTTCTTTCCTGTGCAGTTTTTTGGAATAGTTTCAGAAGGATAGGTGTTAATGCTTCTTTAAGTGTTTGGTAGAATTCACCTGTGAAGCCCTCTGGTCCTGTAGTTTTGTTTGTTGGGGGTTTTAAAATTACTGATTCAACTTCATTACTGGTAATTGGTTTCTTCATATTTTCTACTTCTTCCTGGTTCAGTCTTGGGAGAGTGTACATTTCTAGGAATTTATCCATTTCTTCTAGGTTTTTTGTTTTATTGGTATATAGTTGTTTGCAGTACTTTGTATTTCTGTGGTGTTAGTTGTAACTTCTTTTTTATTTCTGATTTTATTGATTTGGGCCCTCTTTTTTCTTGATGTGTCTGGCTAAGGCTTGTCAATTTTACCTTTTCAGAGAACCAGCTCTTAGTTTCACTGATTTTTTTAAATGTTTTTTTTGTTGTTGGTGTTTGTTTTGGTCTCTTTCATTTATTTCTGCTCTGATCTTTATGATTCTTTCCTTCTGTTAACTTTGTGTTTTCTCTGTTCTTTTTTTGGTTCCTTTAGGTATAAGGTTAGGTTGTTTATTTGAGCGTTTTCTTGTTTCCTGAGGTAGGTTTGTATCACTATAAACTTCTTTCTTAGAACTGCTCTTGCTGTGTCCTATTGATTTTGGAGCGTTGTGTTTTCATTTTAATTTGTCTCCAGGTATTTTTTGATCTCTTAGATTTCTTCAGTGATCTGTTGGTTGTTTAGTAGTGTATTGTTTAGTCTCCATGTGTTGTGGGTTTTTTTGCAGTTTTTTCCTTGTATTTAATTTCTAGTTTCTTAATGTTGTGTTGGAAAAAATGCCTGATATGGTTACTGAGGCTTGTTTTGTGGCCTAGCAGGTGATCTGTCCTGGGGAATGTTCCATGTTGCACTTGAAAAGAATGTGTATTCTGCTGCTTTTGGATAGAATGTTCTATATATATCTATTAAGTCCATTTGGTCTAACATGTCATTTAAGACCAATTTTCTGTTTGGATGATCTGTCCACCTTTTTTTTTAATCCCCTTACTTTCAGTCTGTATGTGCCTCTAGATCTGAAGTGAGTCTCTTATAGGCAACATATATATGGGTCTTATTTTTGTATCTGTTCAGCCACACTCTGTCTTTTGGTTGGAGCATTTAGTCCATTTACATTTAAGGTGACTATTGATAGGTATATACTTATTGCCATTTTGTTAATTGTTTTGGGGTTGTTTTTGTAGTTCACTTTTGTTCCTTTCTTCTTCTTTTGCTCTCTTTCCCCCTTGTGATGTGATGACTATCTTTAGTTTTTTGGAGGGTTTTTTTGTTTGTTTTTTGCCACACCGCACAGCATGTGGGATCTTAGTTCCCCGACCAGGGATCGAACCTGCATCCCCTGCAGTGGAAGCATGGAGCCTTAACCTTGCCAGGGAAACCCCTATCTTTAGTATTATGTTTGGATTCCTTTCTCTTTTGGGTTTGTTTACCTATTATAGATTTTTCATTTGTAGTTACCATGAGATTTATATATAACCATCTATATATGTGTGATTATTTTAAGTTGCTGATCTCTTAACTTCAAATGCATTTTAACAACCCTGCATGTTTACTCCCCTCACCTAGTGATTACTGTTTTGGGCATCATATTTTACATTTTTTTGTTTTGTGTATCCCTTTCTT